>NC_141538.1:31445000-31621875 GCF_021556685.1 Rattus norvegicus | reverse complement strand
TTATCCTATACATTGAGCTTCTCGGATTTATTATTATGATAGCAGTAACTGTATTCATTGCTAGTCACTTCAATATGTGCCATCTCCTTCAAATTATCAGGCATCCAAATGTCAGAAAACTACTCTAGAAGAAGATAGATAGCCAGGGTTACACTGAATGTACAGAAAATACAGATGTGTCTTTTCCCTATCTCTGCATTTGTAACTACTTTGGGAATAATAAACTCAAACAGGAATGTATTTTGTTTATGGATAGCTTCCAAAAGACATTCATTGTTTCCTCCTTGACAAAGATGGGATAATATACGAACACCCTGACTAGAGGGTAGACGACCGTAGAGTGGTCTTTTCTGCTCAATAGAAGAATATATATGGCCTGACAAACTTTCTTCATAAAATATTCCTAACCCCTTTTGTACAATTTTTAAACATAGCATATATGAACCCATGACTAGGCTGAGAATGATTATTTTAATGCCTAAAAACATATTTTTGCATATTAGGAAAAATCTAATAATACTAATACATAATATTTTAATATACATTTTCTAAAACAAGTGAAAGATATGAAGTGAACATAATGTAAGTGTTGAGGGGGGAACCAAGTAGCTTAAGTGAGCCATAGAATGTCCTTTGTGGTTACTTAGTTTCTCATAACTTTGTAATTCTGCATTACTTATTTAAGAAGAGCTATATTAGTAAGTAGATGTCAAAAGTATAAAACATCTAGTATGCCTTCAATTGGACAGAAGTTACATTAAGAGTATTCATTATATTAATGTCCCATGTGATATGGTCATTACCAATTCACTAATGTAAGAATTTCTCAAAGTGGTAGTTTTAAAACAGATTGCAATATTAAATTTTATATTTACAAACCATGAGGCGAATTACACTTAAAAGGTACCAAATTACACTAGAAAAATGCAGTAATGAATACTGAATTCATAAAGCTGGGAAAATAATATGGAAAAATTAACAAGGAGAAGCACTGTGATATCAATAATACAATTACACTAGAAAATAAAAAAATGGAATACTAAAAGTCATAAGTAAAGTACATCATAGAGACAAAGGACTGATCAGGTAAAACATATGATCAAGACATTGGAAATTCTACTTTGCCATCCGTTTCCAGCCTCCACCTCTTAATCCAACCTTTCTATTTCATCAAAGGTACAGGAGTGCCCTTTCGCTTAAGGAGATGTCAAAATCGATTGACAGCAATCCTGAACATTTTTGAAGAATTCAGTTTTAAAAGCAGACATAAGACAGTTATCAGAAATGAAATTATGATAAATACATATTTTAAATGTATTATCCAAATGAAAATGAATTCAAATTTAAGCCATTTTGAGAACAATAGATGCTAACCTGCAAAATGTCTAAAAAATTTGGCTAAAACAAACAGGATTTTATATGATATATATTCAGGAGTTAATCATTCTAAAAGGAATGATGCTAAATGTTTTAGAAAAAAAAATTTAGACGGACCAGAGTTAAAAAATGAACTATAAAATCCATGCCAGCCCTACCAGAAGCCTGGGAAATGAGACACTCTCAGGGATCAAAGGGAGAGACCTTGGATGAAGTGCTCTACACTGAGGAGGGGGAACTTGTAGAGTCCATTTCCGGTGGAGGGACAGGACATTAAGTGGAGGGATGGGGTTGCCATCCCACAGTCAAAAGTTCTGACCAAGAATTGTTTCTGTCTGAAGGAACTGCAGGGACAAAAAATGGAGAAGAACATGAGAGAAAGGAGGTCCAGGGACAGGTTCAAATTGGGATCCAGCTCAAGTGGAGGCCAGGGGCCCTAACACTGATACTGATGCCAGGGTGTGCTTGCAGACAGGAGCTGCCCTCTTAGGGGCCCACCAAGTGGCTGAGTCACATGCTGATACTAGCGCCCAACCAGCTGACTGAAGCCAGGGACCCCTGTGGGTGGATTGAAGAAAGGCTAGAGAAAGTTGAGGAGGAGGGCTGCCCCATGGGAAGACCAGCAGTCTCAACTGACCTGGACCCCAGTGACCTCTCAGACACTGAGCCACCAACAGGCAACATACACCAGCTGATATGGGGCCTCCAACATATGCAGCAGGAGACTGCCAGCTCTGGCCTCAGTGAAAGAAGATGCACTTAACCCTCAAGAGATTTGAGGCCCCAGGAAGTGGGGAGACCTGGTGGGTTACGGGTGGGAGGTAGAGACATCCCCATGGAGACAGAGTTGGGGGACGGGGTATTAGATGGGGAATGGTAGGAGGGCAAACCAGGAGGATGAAATCTGGACAGTAAAAAAAAAAAAAGGATTAAAGAATTAAAAAAAAATAACCACAAAAGAAAAATTTTAAAAAGTTAACAAATGACAGAAGCATGTCTCTCAAATTACTGGTAATAAAACAGTAGGTTAAAAAGCAGCTTAAAAAATTAGGAAACAAGATCTCAGACATGATTAGAACAGACAAAAAGAGAATTGTTTGAAAACATAGGAAACTAGAATGCATTTATTCTTTTTTTTTTATTAACTTGAGTATTTCTTATTTACATTTCGAGTGTTATTCCCTTTCCCGGTTTCTGGGCAAACATCCCCCTAATCCCTCCCCCTCCCCTTCTTTATGGGTGTTCCCCTCCCCATCCTCCCCCCATTGCCGCCCTCCCCCCAACAATCTAGTTCACTGGGGGTTCAGTCTTAGCAGGACCCAGGGCTTCCCCTTCCACTGGTGCTCTTACTAGGATATTCATTGCTACCTATGAGGTCAGAGTCCAGGGTCAGTCCATGTATAGTCTTTAGGTAGTGGCTTAGTCCCTGGAAGCTCTGGTTGGTTGGCATTGTTGTACTTTTGGGGTCTCGAGCCTCTTCAAGCTCTTCCGGTTCTTTCTCTGATTCCTTCAACGGGGGTCCCATTCTCAGTTCAGTGGTTTGCTGCTGGCATTCGCCTCTGTATTTGCTGTATTCTGGCTGTGTCTCTCAGGAGCGATCTACATCCGGCTCCTGTCGGCCTGCACTTCTTATGCATTTATTCTTATAATGTGCTCATCTTGATTTTATTTCAAAATTGTGTTAGCCCCAACAAGTAAGTTTGAGGTTGTTTCTGTCTGTGTGCTTCAAAACCATTTAGTTCGTACCAAATGGATTTTTTATAGTGATTATCTTCACTTGATTACATAGTAGATCCTAGCTGCAAAACCAGTTAGTCTTGCCTATTTTGTTTTCTATATTTAAGTATATAAGGGTATAAAGGCTTAGCACTAGGATCTGGGTTCTGTCCCTAGCATTCCAAAACAAAGGCAAACAAACAAAGCAAAGTACATAATATTGTGAGTAAAGCTGATATAAACGTCAAAATGAATGGAATACTTGTTGAATTAGAAGTTCTTGGTATGATCAGGGTTGTCCTAGAGACTCTCAAAAACATGTAGACATTTGCTGTTGTCCTTGGTTATGTTCCAGATTTAAAGACTTTAGTGCTAAAGATTCCACACTTTAGACACAGAACTTGGAAGAATCATGCTGGATCTTACCTGGAAGCCTCATTCCTGCGAACTATGTCTAACAATATCCAAAGATGCTTAGCAAGGTACCAAGGGCAGAAAATAATCAACAGACTTAACTAAGCTATAAAGTATCTGGACCATAGCAATGACCAGCCCAGCAAGACATGCCTACTTGAATAACAGTACCTTGTTTATCTTGACAGTAACCAGTAACCATAAAACTGAACTTCAAGATAGCTCAGTCGGACGGAGTTCATGTCCGGTACTTAGACTCAGCCAACGATCCATGGCTGGAGAAGGCCTGTTATAGAGGGATTTTTAATCCTGGCAAGGAATCACAGTCAAAGATCTAGGTGTACACAATCCATCCAGAATGCAGACACGCCCTGGATTACAGCATAATCGGACTGGATATATTTAATCCCTAGCATGGAAGGTAAGACTAGAATATAGAAGAAGCAGCTGTGCTTGAGAGTGATTAGTTAGACGGCAGACAAAGTGATGAATCGAAGAAGGTTTGACAGAATGAGTCAGAGAATGGATATTTCCAATTCACAGGAGAACAGCACAGAAAAGAGAGGCTATTTAAGAGAAGCTAGAGAGAAAAAAGGTGTTTGGTATATGTACAGCAATTATTGGGGCAGTTTTACAGAGACAGGTTGCAGAGAGAAGCTAAGCACAGGTGAAAACAGAATGAGCCAGAGAGTGAGAAGAAGCTAGAAGATTAGACCATACCGCCAAAGTTAGAACGAAACCAACAGAGCAATTCAGTCAGATGCTGAGAGAAGCCAGACTGATTTAGTCATCCTGGAAGATTAGACTGTATGGAGGATAGCACTTTGCAGGCCTAAGATCCTGATAGATAGAACAGAAAAAGAAATGTTCTGGTCTTAGCCCAAGCCCTGTATTGGCACACTTTGGGTGTGGCTCTCATCCCTTTATCTGAGGAAATAAAGCCACCTTTACAATTGCATCCTGGATTCCAGAGGCAAAACTACTGTCCCTTTCCTTAACCAGCCTGATTACTCACTGCATTCTATATGTGTATCCTTATAGCCACACAAAGGTATAGCTTTCATGACTCATCAAAAAAGATTGCTTTGTTTGTTTTTGTTGCTGTTGTTGCTTGTTTTGGCAGCAAATAGAGACTATTAAAGAAATCTATGACTAGTTAAAAGTAGCTTTTAGCCCAAATGCTTGAATTACTCTAAATCCCTAGAACAAACGAAACTCAAGACGGATGATCAAAATGTGAATGCTTCACTCCTTCTTTAAATGAGGAAAAAGAATACCCTTGGCAGGGAAGGGAGAGGCAAAGATTAAAACAGAGACTGAAGGAACACCCATTCAGAACCTGCCCCACATGTGGCCCATACATATACAGCCACCCAATTAGACAAGATGGATGAAGCAAAGAAGTGCAGACCGACAGGAGCCGGATGTAGATCGCTCCTGAGAGACACAGCCAGAATACAGCAAATACAGAGGCGAATGCCAGCAGCAAACCACTGAACTGAGAATAAGTCCCCCGTTTAAGGAATCAGAGAAAGAACCGGAAGAGCTTGAAGAGGCTCGAGACCCCAAAAGTACAACAATGCCAACCAACCAGAGCTTCCAGGGACTAAGCCACTACCTAAATACTATACATGGACTGACCCTGGACTCTGACCCCATAGGTAGCAATGAATATCCTAGTAAGAGCACCAGTGGAAGGGGAAGCCCTGGGTCCTGCTAAGACTGAACCCCCAGTGAACTAGACTATGGGGGGAGGGCGGCAATGGGGGGAGGGTTGGGAGGGGAACACCCATAAGGAAGGGGAGGAGGGAGGGAGATGTTTGCCCGGAAACCGGGAAAGGGAATAACACTTAAAATGTATATAAGAAATACTCAAGTTAATAAAAAAAATAAATAAATAAATAAATAAAAGTACAGAGATCAACTGACAATAAAATGCCCAACTTTCACTGATGTATCTGCAATCCCACCCCTACCTCACAGAATACCATCACACAGTAGGGAACAGAAAGACTGTAGAAGCCAGACTGCAAGACTGAATCATTTAGAAATTACAAGAAAGCTACACCCTTGAAATCTCAACAAAAGGCTGCTTAAACAAGACCAGCACAATGACATCAGTTGACATGCCAATAGGGATGGGGAAAGTCCCACCCATAGGTGAATAGCTAGCTATATGCAATGAATGACCACTGAGAGAGAATCTAGGGATGAGTCCCCTGATAGATTATGCAATAGCAAATGGTTAACCCTAAACACATGTAAATATAAACAACACTAAATAGACTCAATGAATGACTCAATGGATGCCGTATTATATATGTGATGTGTATATCACATATAATATGCATTGTATATATACAGTATAAAATTTATTTGTTTTATGTTATACATAGATTACAATATATAACATATACAATAATAATTAAGTCATGGATTTGAGTGGGAGTTGGGGTACAGAAGAGAAGTCAGTCAAGGGGAGGAAGAAAGGAATGAAAGTAATGTAAATACAATATTCATGTAGAAAGTTTGTTGAAATTAAAAATTTAAGTTAAACATGTCTCTTAAAGCCTCACTGTTATGAGTTGTCCACCGGATATGGCGTTTAATTGCCTCCTCATCCTCACTTTGTTCATGGGTAAATCCTGTAGTTACGAGGAGATTCTGTGGCTATGCTATGTGTAAATAGCACAAGGGATATCGAGCTACAATGAAGTTCCCACATCGGATGATTTTAAAAGACGGATATTATCCTGGTGGGACTGATCCAGTCCCATGAACATATTAAATCTTGGTCTAAGAGTCAGTTAGAGAAATTTAAAATTCCAAGTAAATATGAGAAATTCTCCATTGGTAGCCAGGCCAGTGATGATCCAATCTACCAAAAAGGCAAATGTCTGACATCTGTGCCAGGCTCTGTGGGATATTTGCAGAAGAGATTATCAGTAGTTTGCTATTTGCCTCAGTAAACTAACAGAATAACAATAACTAATGTTCAAAAATGAGAAGCCACAAGCACAGAAATTCAAAATGTTTCCTGAATTCAATAAAAAGAAAAAGTAATTCACACCTTTAAAACAAAAGTAATGCTTATAAATAATTTAAAAAATAAAGACAAAATTGCATTATAATATTAGTCATTAAGAAATACAACCTAATAGTTTCATTGAATAAAGGCTTTCTCCCCATGAATCCAATTCTATTAATATGGTTCATAAGTATTTTTATTTCAATAATTTATATGCTGTTACTTCTATAGTGGTATCATGAGACACATTATCTGCCTCGCCTTGTCATTTAATAAAAGAATGCGCTTTGCAAAATGCAGTGTTACTCAGCTCTTTAAAAAATAACATCACAAAATCTACAGGCAAATGTATGGAACTTGAAAATTCATCCTGAGTCCCAGAAGGACATATGTGGTATATATTCACTTATGAGTGGACATTAGTCATAAAGTAAGTGATTACCAAGTTGTGATCTATAGACTTTTAGAAGTTAGGTAAAGAGGAGGGTATAGGGGAAATCACAGATTTTCCTTAGAAGGGGAAAGAGTGTAGATTTTACAGGTGGACTAGAGTGGGTGGGGACTGGAAGAGATAGGGAGGTCAGGTTGTGGGGTAGAGTGTGGGGAGAGATAGCTGGAATTGGGGGACATTTGGGAGATAGTGTGGAAACTTAGTACAGTGGAAACTTCCTGGAATATATGAAGGGGATCCTAACAAGAATCCCTAGTAATGAAGAATATGGAGTTTCAACAGGCTATCTCTTGTGTCCTGGTGAGGATTCCCGTGGTGGGAATGTGTTTCATTCAATTGAGTTGTTAGCCAAGAAGGTCCCATTTAAATCCCTAAACAATCCAGGCAGCTGCTAAGATAAATGGTTTCTCTCCAAAAGCTAATAGCAGTGACCCCCATTCTCAAGGTCAACACCCACATAGCTCATTGAACATGAAGAAGTTGAGGTGGTGCCTACATGAAGCCCTTACCCCTACATTCTAGTATAGTGTTATGGGAAGGTACTCTGCAGGATACCAAAAAAGAAACATGGACACCAACCCAGCCACACAAGCTTTGACCTAAAATATGTCCTACCCCCAAAATATATGCGGGCAATGGTGCTGCAGAACTTGTGGGAGTAGCCATTCAATGTCAGATTAGACTTAAGGCCCACTCCTCAAGAAGTCTAAACCTGGCACTGCTTGGGTAACTAAGAACCAGAGACTAGATAGATCAGAGACCTAAGGTAAAACCAACTGACTGATATAAGCATTTAAAAAAAAGTCAATAAAATGATTCCTAATGATATTCTGCTATACTGTTAAATTAGTGCCTCATCCAGTCATCATTAGAGAGGCTGCCTTTGGTATCCAATGGGAACAAATACAGAGACTCCACAGCCAGACATTTCTGTACAGAGTCTAAATTGAAGGTTTCCATCAAATCCTTCCCCTCGGAACTCAGAAAATCCTTCCACAGAAGAGGAGGAAAGAATCTAAGACATAGAGATAACGGAGAACACCAGAGAACAAGATTCTCTAAATCAACTATTCAGGGCTCATATGAATTCACAGAGATTAAAACAGCAAGTGCAGAGCCTGCATGGGTCTACATCAGATCAGATATACTGTAGTGTTAGGTAAGTATTTTTATGGGGCTGTGAGGAGAAGTGGATCTCTGACTCTTGTGCCTGCTCTTGGAACTCTCTTTGCCCGGTCGGGTTGTCATGAGCAACTTCACTGTGGTAGCTTTTGCTTCATTTTATCATATTTTATTTTGCCATGTTTGGTTGTTATCTCTTGTAAGTCTTTTGTTTTCTAACACATAAAGAGAGTAGATCTGGAGGGTGGGGAAGTAGACAGTACTGGGAACAGTAGAGGGAGGGGAAACTATAATCCACATATATTGTATGAAAACAATCTATTTTCAATAAAAGAAAACAGAAAACTTAAAAAATATGCTTAGTTTTTTGTTTCTTTGTTTTTTTAATTATGGGAAGATTGCCATTCCATGCTTTTTAAAAGGAAATTGAGAACTATACTTTGGGTCCCCTGTATAAATAAATACAAAATAAATATAAACAACTCTATGCCACGTGGCTCATACAAATATTAGTCAAAACACATGCAGCAACACAGCAAAACCAAAAATAAAAGATTGAGAACATTGTATTTACAAAGCCACGTACCTGTTAAAGAATCATGAGTTTTACTCTATGGTCAGTAAACAATAATGGAATATTAGATGCCTTAACTAGCTACTATCTGTCTTTGCAATTTTGAAAACTTTATTTGAATTTTTCTAATCTCACACAATGAAAGCTTATCCAAGTAAAGAACAGTATGTGTTCAATCCAGAAGCATAGGAGAGTAAGAGCGGCGTCTGGCAGACAAACGACACACTCACTGGGACTCGTATTCTTCTCTTTTCTACTTGAAGCCATGACCATTACATAGAGTAAGGAGAGCATAATCTAAGACCTAGAACTGTCTGAGCTGGTAAACTAAGACACTCGCGGCTCTGACTACAGAGATCAGGAGAGACCCTTCACTTCCTGAGCTGAGGACTGATGCTTGTGGGGTTTGTTCATCAAACAGTAGGAAATGTCTCTGGAGATGATGAAACTGTGGCTCCGAGGTAGCGTCAGTTCTGTAGATTTAATAACATCCTGACGTGCATGATTTCCAAGTGGATAGAGAAACTGACTGGTGCCAGAGAAGGTACAGAAATCTTTAAGTAAAATCCCAGATTTCAAAAATTAAAAAGGGAAAAATTATATTTTAGTCATCACAATTTATATAATCTTTCATATTCTGGAAAATAATTCCCACATAAATAGTGGAATGACCTGTGTTTGAGGAGCATGCTGCTATATTCATTAATAATCAATGTGTATGTTCACATCATATTAATTACAAAGCCATTCTTTATGGAATAGTATATATGTGTTGGTATGTACACAGACATACCTATATTCACAGATAATATGCATGGAAATTCAGCCTTTAATGACATGTCCCCACTGAGACAGCTCCATGTATTGTTTAGCGTATAAAATGCAGTTAATTCTCAACCAAATTGTGAGCAATGGTGTCAAAGATAAAATGGTAGCATTTATATTTAAAAATAAAAGCAAACATAAAAGTATATTTATATTGAAATATCTTAAAAGTATATTTAACTGTAAAGAGAAGCAAAGTTAATTTCCCAGTGGAAAAGATGGTTTGTTAATGATATAATCAAACTCTGAAAAAGTCTCCAGCATTTCCTAGAATGCTTTGATGATATTTGTACAAAATGATGAGTAAATTATTTCCTGAGTGTGATGTATCGGGGAAGTAGACCAGAGAAACAAAAAGAGTAAAATCACAGCACACAAACAGAAAATTCACATTTAGACAGAAATCTCACAGTTTACATCACATTCATGTTTAAAATTAAACAGCACTTTTTCACATTTTGAAGATTTCCCCCCTAAATGTGGAAAGAACAGCAAGCCAGGACTTTAATATAATATTTTTTCCAACCTGGAACAGCTGCAAAAAGAAACAAATCTTGCTGGAGATAAGCTCGGTTATAAATATCAACATTTTCTTTAAATAAGGGAGTCCAGTTTTCATACCATCTGCCTCTTTCCAAACATGGGAAACCAAGAAAATTATAAGCCAGGACATTCCTCTCAAATAAAGCATACAAAAATGAATGTAGTGAAAAGACTGTGGATTAATCCCAAGCATAGTCTTTACACTTGCCTTTCGTAGCTCAGGTCACAAAAACAAGCAAAGATTTCAGAAAAATAAATAACTCATATTCCATGAAAAAATTAATAAATCAGCCAAGGGAAAAATTACCTTTCAAGTTTTTCATGTACTGGTCACTATTATAATCTCTGGTTAGATCATGTTTTAATTTATCAGATTTATTTTCATTTTGCTTCAGTTCTATTACTGCTACTTTTTTCAGATTTATTAGAGTTTATTTCAAAAACCTGCATGTTACCTAGCAGAACACAAAAATGAAGTCTCTGAGAGGCTGGAACTTTCTTTTAACATAGACTCTGTCTTATGAGGAAAACCTGCCTTTACTTCTCTGAGCACAGTACCTTTCTTCTTCTTTCTTTCTTTTTTATTAAATGTAGACCTTTTCATATCATGTGTCTTGAGATTGTTTTCCCTCCCACTATGTCTCCTACTTCCTCCCCGTGCTACACCCCATCCCGCACTCTTTTTTTGTTTGTTTGTTTGTTTGTTTGTTTGTTTTGTTTTGTTAGAGAACACACAGGCTTCTAAGGGATAATAATAAAATATAATAAGAGAAGGCAAACGCAAACACATCAAAATAGGATTAAGTAAACAGAAGGAAATGAGCCCAAGGAAACGCACGAGAAACATATAGAAGCAGAGACCCATTTACCTCAGGAATAGCAAAGAAACACAAAACCAGATTCCATAACATATAAACAAGGGTAAATGTGAAAGGAAAAATAAACTTACAAATAATTATCAAACGTAAAAGTAAAGCCCTTATATGGCATTCTAAGTCAAGGTTCCTCCTAAGATGCCATTGAGTTCATGTTCTGTGGCCCATCTTGTGCTGGGCATGTGGCCTATCCTTAAGAGTAGACCTAGATAGGACAGGAACCTGGAACAAAACCAAACACTACTGTTCTACTAAAGCAACACAGCAGGAAATGCCTCCTAATGACATTCTGCCATTCCCCTAGATCAGGGTCTTACTCAGCTATCATCACAGAAATCTCCTCCTATAGCAGATGGAACATAATACAGAGAGCCACAGCCAGACAATATGCAGAGAATGAGAGACCTTGGAAGACTCAGCCCTAAAGGGGCCATGTCCATCAAGTCCCTCTTCTCCAGGCTCAGGAAGCCATGTAGAAGGTGGTGGAGACCACCATGGAGGCCGCTAAACACAGCAGGGCGGATGACGCCTATGGTGCTCACAGAAACTGAGCTAACATGTACAGGGCTGCACCCAGATGGGTTCCTTGAGCTGAAAGGAGAAGCCTTCTTTAAACCAGAAGTTACTTCCAATTGATAACAACTTACAAACAAAAAATCTACAAAGGAGACACACTTGGTAAAGCACAGTACTTTTTAAGGCCTTCTTTTTCTCTTTTCCCGTATTTATTTTCATTTTTACCAATGTCATTGTGATTCGTTATTTCAATTTTTCATTGTATCACAACACTCTTTCAATAGTTAAGTCTATAAACTGCAGTTATTAACTCATAAAAGTATTTTAAAAAGATTAATATATGATGGTCTCACAAACACAAGTTTCAGAGCAGAATGCTAGACCAACTCACCAAACAGAAATATTACCATGGTAATACTGAAACTCCTTGAAGGAAAGCAGAACAATCAGCATTCTCCATTTTAAAGCATATTTGTGAGCGTTTGTGAGTGTTGTTTCAAGGAAATTGATCAGGTACTTAGAGCAAATATAAAAGAAACATGGCCACATCCTGGAGGTCGATTACAAAGAGTCTGTTTTGAAATATGCCAGAGTACCTGTTCTGCTCACACAAGATACTAGTTAACCAGCACCTATCTGATAATGGGGAAGAGTCAGCCAATTCCACTGTACCCTTCAGAGAAGAAGAAGGAAATATCTAACTCTGTGTCACCACAGCCATTTGTTCTGTCCAGAAATCTTCTGGAAGCGGTTAACAATTTCAAATGACAGGATACAAAGTCAACATAACCACAAGTAGCCTTTCACTGTGCCCCCAACAAACACATGGAGAAAGAGGTCATGGATACTCCCTTTCACAATGGTGTCAGAGAAAACAAAATATCTTAGAATAAACATAACCCTGGAGAGTAAAGTCATACACTATGAATATTTCAAATTGCTGAACAAAGACATTGAGAAAGACAATAAAAATGGAAAAACATGCCTATTTGTAGATTGGTAGGATTAATATTGTGAAAATGAGTAGGTACCAAAGATAATATATAGGTTCAATGCAATCCCAATCAAAATACCACAACATTCTTAGTAGAAAAAAAATCCTAAACTTGATGTGGAACTTTCAAGACTCCAGTTGGTCAAAATAACATTGAGCAAAAAGTATAATACTAGAGGAAATGTCATTTCAGACCTTAAGATGTATTATAGAGCTATAGTAATGAAAATAATATTGTGGTACAGGCACAAAAACAGGCAGGTAAACTTAAAAAAAAGACCCAAACATGAGTACTCATAACTATAACCATCTCATATTTGACAATGATAAAAGATATATGCTGGAGAAAAGACAACATCTTCAAAAACTGGTGCTCACATGTAGAAGAATGAAATGAGATCGGTATCTATCCATCACTCTGTATAAAAGATAATGCCATGTGAATAAGATACCTCAATTTAGAACCTGAAATATTAAACCTGACAGAAGAAAGCGTATAGTCCCTTACAACCTGTAGATACAGAAATTGGCTTTTGGATCAGGACTTCATTTGCCTAAGAATTAAAGCCAACAACTGACACATGAGACTTCATTAAACTAAAAAGCTTCCATACAATAAGGAAATAATCAAGTGAAAAAGAAACCCACCGAATGGGAGAGAATATTTGACAGAATATGACAGGGGATTAATATATTTCGTTTTTGTTGTGTGATTTTTTTCATTTTTCCTTTTTTAGTCTTTAATCTCTTTTTACAGTCCAGTCTTTATATTCATAATATATTTTATGCACAAAGAACATACAAAGAACAACAAAAAAATCAATAACTTATTTTAAAATGGCCTAGGAACCTAAAGAGAGTGTTATCAATAGAAGAAATAAAAATAGGTAAGAAAGGTGTTCATCATCCTTAGCAATTAGGGAAATCCAAATTAAAATAACTTTGATATTCTACCTCACCCTCGTCAGAATAACTAAGACCAATAAAATAAGTGAAAACAAATGCTGTCCAGTGAGGTAATGGGGAAAGGAGACCTTAATTTACTGTGTAAGTACACATTTGTGTAGCTACACTGGAAATATGTATAGAGAATACTCAAGAATCAACAAAAAAATAAACCTACTATATGACCCAACACTCCTTACATGCTCCCAGGGCTCAACGTATCCCCAACAGATACTTGCTTAGCCGTGCTCCCTGTTTAAATGCAATAATTAGGAAAATGAAACTACTTAAACGTCCTTTCACAGATGAATAAACAACGAAAATGTAATGCATATAATCAGAAGGATATTATTAGGCTATAAACATGAAAATTTCGGGTAATTTGATAAGCCTAGAAAAGATTCTGTTGAAATAAGTATAACCCAGATCCAGATAAACTCAGCAAATTCTCTCAACCGCGGTTCAGTTCCTAGCTTAAATGATCAGATGTGAGTATGCAATACAGGATAACCACAAAACCCAGGGAAATATAAAGGGCCCATGGAGGATGGTTTGAGGAGGAAATAGCAGGATGAGGATGATAGGAAGCAGAAAACAGCAAGACAGGGAATAGGATCCAAATGGAGATGGGAGGAAGTCATTGAGGAAGGAGAGTGAGAGCAGGTGAGGGACAAATAATACCAAGGTTGCTTGATAAAACCTTAAGGGATCTTATTATTTTGAATCTACTTAAACTGTTGTACAACACATACAAGTTTATGCATCTACATATACACATACATATAATATATAACATATCTTTACACATACATATATATGGAAAGTTTGGGGCTAATGCCAACAATATTTCCTACAACAAAAAGTGATTTAAAAAAAAAACCCAGTATCAGGCAAGAGAACGAACCATCCCTTCAAATGGTTGGTCAGAATAGTTCAAGTGCCTCCCAAAACTATTTAGACTATGGCTGTTACCCCAGGTTGCCTCTTAGAGGCTGAAGGGAAGCTTCTATTTCTGAAGAAACCACAGAACTCTGAAGATTCAAGTTGAATTTAACCTTAAAGTCCCCTCCTTCTTGTGGTCTACTTTCCCATGTACAGAAAATACCATACAATCTGCTGAGGGAGGGAAACAGTTAATAGCCCCAATGAGTTGTGACAATATGAACCACAACAGTGACCAGCATGAGAAGATATCCACAAAGATGTGGTAGGTGGCACTCACATGTTGGTGAAAATCCATCTCTGTCTAGTTGGATTTAAGGCTCACTCAAGGTGGGGGAATTATGGCTGGTATTAGAGACATAGCAAATGTTCCAAAACAAGTGAGGACATTGACTGTAGATGGTAATATATTACTGCCACTTGGTTGGCCAACGTAACTCCTAACTATATTTAAAGTCTTATCCTTGTATTCACAGAGACGTCTATCAACCCCACTAAAGAAACTTTTCCCAACAAATTGAGATTAATACAGACAACTCCAAGGAGAACCCATGAAGAGATCTGTAGATCATGGGGAACCCTAGCCCAATGGATAAATCTATATCACAACTCTCGCATCTACGACTCAAGGGATATCTAAGACTCAAGGGTGGCTTAAAGACGGTAAGGGTCAGAACACCAGGAAGTCTGCAGTAAAACAGTCTCTCACAGGAATGACTATGTAAACAAGATCTGAACAATGGTAATGTCAGTAGACACACTGACATGGTGGGGGAAATCTCATGGGGTTGCATTCCTGGACAGGAGCTATAGGCAACTGATGACTGTGAAGAGGAGAGCAGCTTCTTCTGGGGATGAGCCACACTTTTGGTAATTTAACAGAAGCTTCGCCGGTGTTATGAAGACAGAACTGAGTCACTCTGGAAGACTGTTGGGCATTTTCTTACAAAATTAATCATGTCCTTGCTTTCCATTGAACCAGCAATTTGGTAATTACCAAAAGGAGCTGAAGATCTTTGTTCACACAAAAACTTATATATAATTGCTAAGGCTTAGAAGGAGCCAATATATCCATTAATAGGTTTTACAGCTATGATACTCCTACACAAAGGAGTATGATATGACAAAGAAATGCACAACCAAACCCAAAACAATTGAACTTCACCTACTTGGTGAATGAAACTAGTCTGAAAAAAGCTATTATTCCTTTTATTCTTTTAAATTAGCACACTGAGTAAATAGGTTTCAGCACAGCCATTTCATGCACACTTTGTTCTTATTGTCCTCCCTCTACCAGCCCCTTCCCCTTACTCTGTTCCTCCCACATATGAGAGAAAACATGTTGTGTTTGCTTCTCTGGATCTCACTACTTTTATTCAACAAGATACCTACTATCAGTTCTATACTGTTTTCTACAAATATCAGAACCTAATTTTTCTTTATAAATGAAGTTACATTGTGAAAATCTACCATACATTCCTTATCCAACCACCTGCTCATAGACATCTATATTAGTTCTATTAAGTAATAAGAAAACATGGGAAGTCAGCACTGATGTGCAAAGGTCGCTAGGGTAGGACTGCATACTGTGAGAATGAACACAGGAGGGGTACAACTGGGTAACATGATATTTCTACCTTTAATATTTTGAGAAAGCGACGGGTGTAGAGTCTATACCAATTTATAATCACATGAAGAGTGTAGAAGGGCTCCTCTAACCCCACATTCTCACTAGCAGGTGGTAGTGTTTTGCTGATGGTAGCCATTGTGAAAGGAATTAAATGGGTTCTCAAGGCACTTTTACTTTTCATTTTCCTCATAGCTAAGCATTTAATTCTTGTCAAATATGTAAAATTATATACATGAAGACAAAAAGGTAGATTTGTCTATAAATAAAAATAAGAAACTGGCATACTCAAATGTAAAAGACATTAGATACTTGTCTTTAATCCAGCATGAAAATCAACTCCCAGTGAGGCAAAAACTGCACTATAGGACTTTAAGCCCTGAAACTGCTGTGGAAAAACCTCCAAGATATAAAGTTAGGAAAACTTCCTTTAAAAAGACTTCAATTACACAGAAAACAACCCTAAGGCATACTGAAATTTAAAAGCTGTATAGCAAAGAAACTATCAGCAGAGTGAACAGACTGCCTAAAGAATGGATGAAAATCTCTTCCAGCTATACTTCAGAGAGGAGTGAAATGTATAACATGTAAGGAACTGTAAATATTAAAAACCTACCTGCCAATAATTGAGGTAGTGAAGAAAATGGATAGCACTCAGAAGTAGAAACACAAACAGACAGTGCAAATTTCAAAGTGTTCCTCTCGATACATTACTCCACCGATATGAGATTCAGGGGGAAAGGCAAAATTATGGACACAATAAAAATCAGTGTCATGTCAGGGAGTTGTAAGCCCCAGGGAGGATGAAGATTCAGGAAACTCCCAGAATGGTGAATATACATTCCGGTGGACACAAGTCTGTATGCACAGATTCAAACCTACAGAATATGAAGCCAGCAGTGAAGCCCACAGAGTTGTGAGCTCAGAGTGATCACAACTATTTGGCCCTCCTTAGACCAGCACATGCACCACTATGATGGGGGATCACAGGCAGGCTACATGTGTGTGGGGATCTCTATATCTTTCTCTTTATGTTGCTGTGATCCTAAGACTGATCAAAAAGTTCTACAATTAAAGACTCTCATAAAAATGCTTCTAGATAGAGCTAGGTAATTACCTAAGTTTCAGAAAGTTTTCTTCTATTAAGCAGTTTTATTATCATGCTATCCAATACTTTTATCCATAAGTGGGATCACATCTCATGAGGCATTTTCATAGAAACTACACGGAATCATTTTAAGGGATATATTTTCAAATTTTTCTGAATTTATAACAATGTGAAGATACTGATCTTCTTGACGGTTTTTGTAATAAACTCTGTAGTCAAGTTTACTAAGTCCCTAATGCTGTGTTGCGTCTGTCCCTCTAATTCGCTGTCTCTCTTTCACTCCACAGTAACACCCATTCCCCTGCCTCTCAAAATCTCCATCCACCTTCATTCTAGTCTGAACATATCATCTTGTTTCCCGGGTCAAATACACACACACACACACACACACACACACACACACACACACACACACACACACTGTTTATATATATATATATATATATATATATGTATGTATAATGTTTATATATGTATGTATGTCTATATGTACACATGTATTCTGGCACATGTGGCCCCCTACACACACACACAATGGAAGACAGCTTTGGCAGTTCTGACATGACTCAACTCTTCTGCATCCTTTGTCCTGGTGAGAAGAAATGTTGTAACAATCACTCCTGATTGAGAGTAAGCTATGTGCTTTGTCTAATGAAACTCTAAATGAAATGCACAGCCCACGAAGCTGCTCTTGTCTCCCACTGCCACAGTGATCATACATGTGGGTTGAGGTGAAGCCTTTGGTGTCTGGGCTCTTAAGCTTTTCTAGTAATGAGTTTGGGGTATAGTGCCTGTACAAGAAATAAACATTTGTGCTTTTAAGACACTGAGATAAGGGCTCTCTATCTAGTGGAGACTGAGGAGAAACAGAGCCATCATATGCTTCATTATTAACTCTTCTTCCAGTGACCAAATAACTGCAAAAGAAACAACTTAAGATAAGAAGAATTTATCTTGGTTCACTATTGGAGTTCCAGTCCATTGCAGACCTGAGGTGTGGTGGGAGACACATGTCACAGTCTGACAGCAGGAGCTTGAAGCTGCTTGCTTACCCCTCCATGGATCAGGATCAAAGACGGGACAGGAAGCAGAGCTGACCTACATATCCTATGGCCCACTGAGTCACTCCTTCCACTAAACCTCAACCAGCAGAGGTTCTCCAGCCTCCCTGCACAGCACCCAGTGTTCGAGAACATGAGCCTGCGAGGCACATTTCAGAATAAAACTACAACTGAATATCATAACCTTGCTAGGGATAACCACAATAAGCAAGGTAAGTATAAAATATATGACTTATTAACTATAGATGAATACTGCACGATAGAGAGCAATACTCTGCGTTCATGGCAGACCTTCTAACTGAAGTGACTGTATCGTACAGATAGATGGTGACATTTTAACGCAGGGCGAAAGGAATAAGACAGACCAGAACAGCAAGCACAAGCTTGCTGATATGGGAAAAGTCTGGGATGCTCAAAGACGTGCATTTTAACCTGGAACAAACAAATGGGAACGAGAGCAGAGATAAATTTAGGAACAAAACAAGGGGACGGGTTTCAGAGAGGAATGCTGGCTAATTTCAGTGCCTCGGCTTTCACCTTGAATGACTAGGGAGCCTTTGGGGGATTGTGAATTGGGACTGAGAAAGGGAAGATGTCATCAGCCAAGTGAGAGACTTGATGCTTTATTTCCTTCCTAGTACTCTTTTAAAGCCACGTATCAGTAAATTAAAGAACAGTAAATGTAACATTGAATAGCTATGCTTATGTTCACTAATTAACACATTGCAACATTGAATACAACCAACAAGTAATTACCAAATATTATAATGTACTAAGCCATATAATGTACTAAGTATCAAGAGATTACGTGTTAAATGTGGTAACAAGTCAGTACACAATAGTACAGTATTATTTAACAAATAAGCCAGATAAAATTCACAGTTTATGAATCTTGCTTGATTTACTTTGATACGTCTAAATTATACAAAATAAAACCATATAAAACATTTTCTCATTATAATAGTGCCCTCTGTAACAAAAAGCCATGTTCAGAACCCAAGTTCTTTGCCAGAAGCAAACAATTCAAACCAGGAAAAACAAAGTAGAAGGAAACAAACCACAAATCAAATCCAAGCATTCAATCAAGAAAACACACCTTACGCTGTGTCCTTGAGGCTGCCAAGTTGGAACTCTGGAAAGCGGCCAAAAAAAAGAGAGATGTTTCCGGAAGCACAGTCTCAGAAGCTCGGCTGCGTTCCTGGCAAATCCAACTCCAGTTGCCAAAAATCACACTCTTGGTTGATTTCTCTTACTGTAATTTAAAATGAGAATGTATGGACAAATTAAAATCAATGATTTTCAGTTACCTCATTGACTAAGAACAAGACACACTGAAGGGGCTAGAGACAGATCAGTGAGTAAAGAGTTGCGGTGCAAATGTAAAGACTAGAGTTCGGGCTTCCAGAATGCATGAAAAGTCAGGTAAGGAGGGGGGACCACCAAAACCCTCAGTGCTCGGGAAGCAGAGATGGGCTATGTCTGATGCAAGATGGCTAGCTGAACTAGCCAAATCTGTAAACTCTGGGCTCTAGTACCTGACCCTATCTCAATATATAATGTAAATATAACTGAGGAAGGCTCCTGACATCAGCCCTGGTTCTCCTGATATACACACCAGGAGAAAAAATAATCTAAAAATTAAAATGAAACAACTAAAAAGATAAGAGCATCTTAAGCTTTGTATGGTTCCTTTTGTTTCATTCTATGATTCTTGGTTTTCTAACTGTTAACATATTGCAACATTGACTGAAACCAATAAGTGATTTCCAAATGTTATAATGACTAAACTATAATAATGTACTGTCAATGGACAACATGATAAATGTGGTAAACAAGTCAGTACACAGTAGTACAATATTATTTAACAAATAATTTAATATTTATTTGCTTACTTATTTAACAAAAAATCTTTTCAACCCAAAACAGATTTAACTGCCAAAGTATATTTGGAGGATAATGCATCTTTATTTTTTTCTTTTTTTATTGGATTTTTAAATTTACATTTCAAATATTGTCCCTGTTCCCAGTCTATAAGCCCCCATCCTATCTCCCTCCCTTTCTTCTATAAGGGTGTTGCCCTTCCCCAACCACCCACCCTTCCCGTCTCCCCACCTGATATTCCCCTACAATGGGGGGGGGGGTACAGACTTGGCAGGACCAAGGGCTTCTCTTCCCATTGGTGCCCAACAAGGCCATCCTCTGCTACATATATAATGCATCTTTATAAGGCACAATTCCATAATAATGGCTGGGAGAAGGTCCCTTATAGGAAAGCATTACAAAAATTTACTTGACTTAATATAGGTGCGAAAGTCATTTGAGAAGTAGTGGGAGAATGTTCTAGTTTACTCTGAAGCTATAGTTCTCAACCTTCTTAAAACAACCCTTTTAATACAGTCCTTCGTGATGTGGTGTCTCTCCCACCATAAAATATTTTGCTGCTACTTTCTAACTGTAATTTTGCTAATTCTATGAATTGCAATATAAATATCTGATATGTGTAATATCTGATATACAAGCACCAAAAGGGGTCGTGACCCACAGGTTGGAAACCACTATTGTAGAGTCATGCACGAGGTATAAAAGACAAATTTCAAATTACTTTTTGCTATTTCAATTTGTATATCATTAACTCATAAAGCAATAGTACCTAATAATAAACTTCAAAGTACATATTACTTCCTAAACAGTTATTAACAATAATACTGCAAATAACTGTGTATATGTAAACGCATGTATTCACTGAACATAAGAGTAATATATATTACATACATATTATGCACCAAATTCTGAACTTTTTTCTAGTTTACACTGAAATTAATCTGATATATATGATAATCAAATTTATATGACTCCAAACTACTTTCTAATAATACCAACTGAACATTAAAATCCATATATTTGAGAATATTTTTTAATTCCAATAGGATAAATATAAATATCTTACAGTTTTAGGAAAGACTTTTAAAAAAATGTATGTGTATGCACTAACACGGGGGAGGGGAAGGAAAAGGGGAGGGCGTACACAAACTTACATACTCATGCACACATGTGTGAGTGAGGGTGTCTGTGGAAGCCCGAGGGGGGCTGCAGATCACCTGAAACTAGTGAAGCAGTAAGGAACCTGTGGCTGCTGGGAATTCATGTTCAGTACTCTGCAAAAGCAGCAAGCACTCTTCACTGCTGAACCAGCTAACCAGCCTCGAGGCCATTTATAAGGACAGATAAAAATTAAAGTCAAGAGTCATAAAAGGACAAAATGGCTTTTAAATAAATAATGCTACTACTGAATAAAGCTTAATGCTTATCTCATACCACCACCTAACGATAACAACAAAATGATCCCAGTCCTAAATGCAAGGGCTAGTATTATAATACTCTTCAAAATTGTGTGACTTAAATGTCATGACTTTGAGCTACATAACAGTTTTAGAGACTAAAGATAGGATCTTATATGCTCCAAAGAACAAAAATAGTTCAAAGATATTCCAAACAACAGGAGAAAATATTTATAAATCAGTTCATGGATAAAAAAGTTTTGTAGTGAGATTATATGAAAGACTTTTACTATTCAATAACTTTAAAAAATCAGTAATAAAATTTTCCAATAATCAAAGAATTTGAAATGACATCTTCCCAAAGGCTTTTCAAATTTCCAACAATCACATATTTTATTTGATGTGGAAATTTAGAATAACAGCACAGCACTTTCACCTCTACATGGTCAACTAATCGAAAGGAAAACAGTGACAGTGGAGGAAGATGCCAGGGGAGAGATCTGAACCCTTATGCATTGGTTAGCAATGTTAAAGAGTAAACTCACACTTTAGAGAGTCAGCAATTGCTCCCCAAAAACCTACACACAGAACCATATGTAACCAACACTTCTGCTCTTAAGTGCATGCTCATGAGAAATAAAAGGCTTTCCATACAAAAAGAGCATGTGTGTCTTCAGAATTATTCTAAAAGCCTCAAAGAGGAACCAACCCACAATGAACAGACTGAAAAATCAAGGTCACATAACTGGCTATTGGTCAGAAAAACTAATCAATTACTGATGCTCATTGCTACATAGATGGTCCTAGAAATAAAGCTAAGGGAAAAAGAGCAGGTGGAATCGCTCACTGAATGTATCAGGACAGTGTTCTCTTTACAGAAAAAAATTCAGGATGGGGAAAAGTCAATAGTGAGAGTAAAGCCATTATGCTGTCGAGATAAAAGAGATAATTTGTGTTTTTTAACAGAGAAAAGAGTTCTTGCTGGAATACAAAAGTATTTCAAAATTAGATAGTGTTGATGGTTGCACAAGTTTGTAAACACTAAACCTGTTTGACCATACTATTTTATACAAGCACACAGAGAGACAGACAGACAGACAGATAGATATAGATATAGATATCCCATCCCCTCCCCCTTCTTTTATAAGGGTGTTCTCCCACCCATCCATCCACCCCTTCCTGCCCTGACATTCCCCTGCACTGGGGGGTTGGAGGATCCAGCCTTGGCAGGAGCAAGAACTTCTCCTCCCATTGGTCCCCAACAAGGCCATCCTCTGCTACATATGCAGTTGGAGCCATGGGTCTATCCATGTGTACTCTTTGGATGGTGGTTTAGTCCCTGGAAGCTCTGGTTGGTTGGTATTGCTGTTCTTATGGGGTTGCAAGTCCCTTCAGCTCCTTCAAACCTTTCC
Organism: Rattus norvegicus; assembly: GCF_021556685.1. NCBI lineage: Eukaryota > Metazoa > Chordata > Mammalia > Rodentia > Muridae > Rattus > Rattus norvegicus. The sequence continues at coordinate 31,599,067 of NC_141538.1, read as the reverse complement.
CTAACTCCTCCAATGGGGACCCCATTCTCAGTTCAATGGTTGGCTGAGAGCATCCACCTCTGTATTTGTCCTGCTCATATCAAATCTTACGCTTGTGAACTATGTCTCTCAATATGCAGTTTGAAATACAAGTATTATAATAATAATCTACTCTGAGGTCCTTAGCTAAAATCTTGGGGCCACATGTTCTGTGGGAACATTGAAATTACGTAAAGGTAACATGTCCATCCCTCGCAGTTGTGTATTTGAGATCCTTGAAGTAAAGGGAAGACGCACAGTGGAGAAAGGCCACACCCACCGAAAGCACAGGCATTCCGCAAACAGGTTAGCCCTGGCTGACACCTCAATCACAGCTTATGAAAAGCTTTAGAAACGGGCATTTAACCGAACTACTGAATTTTCAAAATGATAAATCGTGGGCCCTGGCCCCTTATAAATGGTGATGAAATTAATGGGAATATGGAGCAGTTGGCATTTATTAAATGGCAGTTAGCACGGCAAGCACTGATATTATGTAAGCAGCTGTGTGGTGGGGACTTGCCTTCGCATCCCTCTGGAGCAAACACAATTAGCTGTAACTGACGAAATGGTTCCCTTGGGATTTGGTAAGTGACCTACTTGAGCATGCCACCTTGGGAGGGAAAAAGATGGAAATCTGCATTAAAACCTATCTGGAGAGTTCACTCTTCACAGGGAACTACTACGTGTTCTGGGCTGTGGACTGACATTTGAAAAGGAGGAAAGGACTCTTTATGAGATGAGATATGAATACCAGAGTATATATAAATAATATGTTATTATCAGAAAATTATTTCATCAGCAACTGAACCTGTATTAAATTGGAAGCACAGATAGTCAAGTTCTCTTTGAGTAATGAAATGTTAATTTTATCATAATGATAGGGGTTAGTTTAGAGATTGCACTATCTACATCTAAACTATCAAATATAAATAGATCCCAGTGGTCCCTAACTAAATCACCAACTTAAGTTTTCATGAATTTTCTGTAGGACATATTTAAAGGTATCACAGAAGCCAAACATACATGGCTATGGACCATGTTTTGTCTAGTGATATTCCTATGAAGACCAGAAAAAATTATGTTTTGTACCTTATAAGTAACTTCATCTTCTAAATGTTGAGTGATTTTTTTTATTTATTTAGCATATACATTGACATGTGACATGATGTTATATACTCTATGTGTTCCTAGGGTGGCTAAGAAACTGTTTATATACAATACTTTAAAGGAGAGTAATAAAAACAACCAGAGGTCAGAATTTCTCACAGTTGCTTTCATTTATGTGATAAGAGAATGAAAAAATTTAGAGGAATACTATGAAATGTGTGAGAACTAATATTCTAAAGGGCTAATCTGATCATTTATTGTACTATTTTAAAACCTACAGTACGTCCTCTGCTAAATGACTTAGACATTTTTTGCATAGCATATACCAGCGTTCTTCACTTGGCCATACGGACTCTATGGTCCCGCTTTCAGCCATATGTTACAAGTTACAAGTACAAGTTACATATCACACGTTACAAGTAGTCTGTCTTGCCTGCTAAACACCTTTCTACAAACTTCAGCTGTTTCATAGCTCTATTCCCTTTACCGAAATGCAAGCTTCCTCCTAGACTAACCAACCTTGGCTTCATGGAATTCTTAAGACTTCATTTATTTTTACACTTTATCTATATAATTTACCTGCTCCACCAAGGCAAACCTTTGGTAATATGCTTTCCACTTATTAAATATTGCCCGCTTACCTTGATAGTCACTTGGTTTTAATATACGATGGTTGAATATTTATAATATCAGGTAGGAACTTATTTTTGCCTTTGAAAAGCAAAGTCTAAAATCTTTATGGAAATGTTGACCCATCCCTATAGATGATAAAAATAAAATCACAATTATGAAATGTGAAGAAAAGTAGACTTTTAGTGTTGGCAGCAGTTCATTGAAGATCAAGAAGATTCCGAGGCAAGTAAAACATTGATAGACATTTAGAGCAAAACTGTGAGAAATGCAATATTAGTCCTGTCTATACATTAACATTTATCATTTAGGCCAAGAGATGACAACATTTTACAACTTAAAAAATTAAAAATTAAAAAGGCCCGGAAATGCAAAAGGTATCTTTTTATATAAGATATGACTACTCAAAAGACAAGTTTTAAATTATAATCATATTTCCCATGCAAATAAAAGAAGGTATTTTTCAGGAAGGGAATGTTCATGGTTTCCCATCTATTTTCTGAACTGCCCAATTCCATAAAAGCAGCAGAGCAATGGTTTGGGAACTTCAAGTATATTTCCATGTGTTTTGTATTTCTAGGGTTTGAGCAACAGAAATCTGCTACTGTATGGATACAAGAGTCTAGCTCTTCGTTTGCTTCCGGAGGAAAACAATCAACCCGATAAGGTATTTTAATTATAAGAAATGAGCCGTGAACATAAATGTGTATGTGTATGCTACTTAGGCTGATGGAACAGTGTCTCCAAATACTTTTATTAAATCTAGTTTAATATTGAGAGCACATGTAAACAGAACACATTAATTCAATAGTGTAATATGTATTTGAATAGGAATAAAACATGAGAAACTTCTGGCTTACTGATATCACAGAAGAGATTACACTGCCTGGCCCAAAGATATACAAATTCTGATCCCCAGAACCTAGGATAAGTTACTGAAGGGTCCTTGCTGTCCTTAGGAAATGCATTACAAAAGACCTGTCAGACACATGCAAAGTATTGGCAAAAATGATTAGTTGATGAAAGAATAGGGCCATAAACATAGGAATGTGGGTGGCCGTATAACCTGGGAAAGGAATAGCAACAAAGATTGTCTACTGTAAGTTATACAAAGAATACAGCCCTGAAAAAAACTGTCATTTCCAGTACGGTACATGTCAAACTCCAAATAGGAGTATGAGATGTTAAAACTACAGTTTATAAAAATACTTAATGTTTCTCATATATTTTAATTTCATGACATCTTTTATCTTTTGTACTATCTATTATCACTTTTTCACTGTCATTTTTGGATGGAGTTCTAAACACAGGGGCCATGCATTATGAATGCATTGGCTTCCAAAGGTTCCCTGCGTTGGTCTTCTTTGACTTAAGGCATGCCTCTGGCTTCTTTGCTAATTTCCTTGATTTGATGGGGGTATTTTCTTCCACTTGGTTTCACTGTCAAACTCTATATTGTCCAGAATATTTTAGCACGTAAAAAGCTGTATAGGACATTTCTGCATAATCCCACGTTTCACACATTTGATGGACACAGATTTGAGGAGTGGAATGAAACTGGAGAATGGTAAATGAAGAAGCAGAGAAAAGATAGGTTCAGAATGTAGATAATCTGCTCTGGGCTGCTCAGAGACTGAACGCTATCACTGTAAACAATGCATCCCAATGCCCAAGTGTGGTGGTAGCAGAAAGACACAAACCTCCAGTCCTTCCTACACAACCAACTGGAGGCCTAGAAATGTTTTAAAACCCAATAAATGATGAGTCTGCTACCATGGTCAAAGCCTCCCATCAAGTGTACTTCCCACTTAAATTAAGACATAACCTATAATCTTGAATTAGGATCTTGTGAAGGACATCCATATAAATTATTATTCAAAATCCAACAAAGGCATTTAATGTAAAACCAAGTACTCTCTGGATTGAGTCATCTAACTTTTGTAATAGTTAACATTTTTAGGTTTTACATTCTAACTGGACTGCTACTTTTCTAACTATAGAAATTATTAAAGAAGAAGGTTTCTTTATTCTTACTGCAGTTTGCACCATGACTTAAAAGGCATGGTGTTGACAAGAACCTTCATTTTATGATATTCTCTTACCTGTGACTCAACACAACGGCTGAGAAGAATGTTTACCTTGTTAATTCTTCTTGAAATGTATGAGGTAAAAATGACCATTTCACTAAAATACATGCACAAATGACTGTACTGTTTCAAAAACACTTAGCGCTTCTATCATACAAAAAAGATCAAGTATATTTAAGAGGTTTGTAAAAGAATTAGTTCTAGGATGAAATGATTCTTATTTGTTTAACAAATTTCTTGAGGAAATCAGATATGAATAAATATGTGGTGCTATTTTCTACTAGTGTCATTTTAGTTATTCTGAGAGAGTACATGCATACTCTATTCTAAAAGGTATATTCAAGACCTTCATAGAGGCACAGATATTGCTATTCAAACATGGATATATAACATGGATAGATGCACAAAGTTGGGTGGTGAATATGGCCTCACCTCATGCTTCGACATGGATGAACACTCAAAGGTATGCTTTCCAATGGGGGCACTCAGAATTTCAGTAAGAAGACTATTCTTCCTCTAGCTGACAGATCTCCCTCTTAGCCAAATCTGTGGCCTTAGAAGTCAAAAGTAGCTGCTTGAAAGTCATTGTAATGATGCAAAAAAAAATGCCATTGCATACTTCAAAAAGACCAAGAAATATCACTCATTATAAGAAATCAGAGTGCTAGATTAACAGTCTTGGCCTACAATCTCATTTACTTGAAGCTTCTACGTAAAAGGATATGATAGTTACATCAATTATCAACTTGACTGGACCTACCATCATCTAAGAGACATGGTACATGACTCTGAGAGAGTATCATCATTATGCTGACGTGGAAATGCTGTTCTCTGGGCTGGGTCTTGGGTTGCATGAAAAGGAGAAACTCAGCTGAGCCCAAGCACTTATTACTTCTTCCTGACTGTTGGTGCAATATTCCCATCAGACCCATGCTCCTGTCTCCATGCCTTCCCTACCATCTTGGACTAATTGGGTATTTTTTCAGCAACAAGGAAGTTAACTAACACGGAGGAGTATCTAATCAGTTACTCCAATGATGCATGACATGAATGGTGCAAAATGGTATGTCTGAGTAAGCGCATCTATTCTGAAATCTGAGGGTTTTTCTACAAGGTGATTAAGGTCTAGTTTCTGGGAAAGGAAATAGAGGGTCAAAAAGGATAGGAGAAATCAACAGTCATTTTGGTATCTGATCAAAAGTACTAACATCTAGTCAGTGTGTTAGCAGAAAAACTGTTTCATCACTGTTTTCAAACTCAAGAAACAAAAAAATCTATCCTTGAATGTTAAAATGTGTGTGCCATTGAGATGCTAAGTCTAGTCTATCTTTACTCAGTTTCTCTACTAGAAATGAAGAGGCCGGTATAAGAAGGGCAGAGTTCATCGAAGAGTTTTAAGAAATACCAGGCCCTTTCGTACACTCAATGCTTATTACAAAAGATATGGATCCTTTCTATTCTAAGGCTTTGCCTATTCAGAGGTGGCATGTCTACAACTGGTACCAACTTGTGTGGGTTATTTGAGCAAAGTAAATATTTAACTCTACTAAAAATCTATTTAAAAATAAAACTGGGTAAAGAACTACATGTAGAGAGACTCTCTTGTGTAGTGTGTGGAACAATCGCCTGTCAATAAAAATCCAACGGCCAATAAGCTGAGGGAAGATTAGAAGGTGGGACTTCCGGATAGGACTTCCGCTGAGGGAATCACACAGGGGATTTGCCACCTGACCATCTCTGAGAGAGTCAGACAAAACTGAAGAGAGGTTACCAGCCATGTGGCAGACATAGAATAGTATCAACAGGATAATTGAGTTAAGAGCTAGTTGGAAAACAACTCTTAAAAGCTTAAGGCCTAGGCATTTATTATTAAATAATAAGCCTAGGGTCATTATTCAGGAACATGGAATAATGACCCAGGAGCATGTGTGGAAAAGCCAAATGGTTACAGCTATCAGAAACTGAAAGCAACCAGGATTTTTTTTTTTTTTTTGGTTCTTTTTTTTTTTTTTTTTTTTTTTTCGGAGCTGGGGACCGAACCCAGGGCCTTGCGCTTCCTAGGTAAGCGCTCTACCACTGAGCTAAATCCCCAGCCCCAGGATTTTTTTTTTTTAGCCTACGCATATTAAAACATAAAAGATCTCTCACATGAGCTGTAAGAAAGAATCAGGTAATGATTTCACAGTTGCATGAACTTAGCATAATCAGCCAATACAACTTAGCACTGTCCTATAGCATTACATCTTTCTCACCTGAATATGCGTTCATAGACAGGATCAATGGCTTACATGGAAACAAAGTAACAAGTTTTCAACATTGGATGTTTCTGTTGTTCAGTAATAAAAATGAGACAGATTGGAATGACCTTATTTGGATAGTTAAATGGGTAAAAGACTATTTGAAAGAGTTAAACAAGCAAACAAACCAAAAAAAAAAAAAAAAAAAAACCCAAAAAAACAAAAGAAAAACAAAAAACTCTGCTCCAAGTTTTCCTTAGTGAGACACGGGGAAAAGTAATTATCGTGTCTTAATTAAAGGAAAATTGTGGTCTCAATATAGCTTCTACTTACTATTCAAAGGCTGCCCAATCTACAGGATCACTCGAAACTTTCTTTAGCATCTCCAAATGATCATCAAAATGATTAGATTTAAGAGGAACATATCCTAATGTCTCCAAGAGCCCCAACAAAACCACACCCCCTTCTCTATGTGTTCATGGGAGGTGGGGAACTAATACTACTAAGGACAGATTAAACCATGCAAGGCCCTTCATGTGCTACCTACACAGTAAAAACGCTGAATCAACATAGGAGAGATGGATGGGCTTAATCCTCTCTTCTCAATGAACCAAAAAAATAAGAAACATCAAGAACATTTAAAAAGACATTAAGATAAACAAATGGACATTATAATCAACAACATTTTGAATTACCGAAGATCGCTATTTTAATTATGCTTTTAAATCAATCCTGCAAGGTAGATACTCAATCGACAACTTTACAGATGAGATGGTTGAGGGTTCTCACCTAAGGAAAACTAAGGGGCTTTCTTACTGATGGTCATTGTTAATAGCAGAAAAAGGGAAGCTCTCTTCCCGAGGATTTACACTGGCAACCTGGCGTTTTCCTATAGAATGTTTGTTCTTCTGAACATGTAGGGCCAAAATGCACAAGGGAAGAAGATATTTGCAGTAGTTGCCTATGTTACCTTGTAGTTGATAATTAAATATGGATTCAATAGTAGGTGCTTAGAGCTTTGACATGCTTCACAGTGGACTGCAACGAAGACCGTGTATGAAAGTGCTTCCTGTATTGAGATGCAACTTACAGAGGATAAGGTCAAGTGGAAGACAGTTTACCCAAGAGCCTCTTTTCCTAGCCATCCACATACACAGCAACATAGTTTCGGTTCAGGGATTGGTTAAACATCAGAAAAAGTAACCCCACTTCACCACTACCACTAAAAAATGTAACTCTAGTCTACAAATATTTTGGCTTACAAAGACCGTTCCCATAAAAGGGAAGCAGGAAAGAATAAATCGGAGTTAAAACACGTGGGGAGGAGGCGGCCTGAGCAGGATTAGCAGACACTAGTCACCTGTAACTACAAGGAGGCCTCTCAAGTTAGTGGACAGCACAGGAAGCTAATCCCCAGGCCAGGGTAAACCTGGGGAAGTGGGTGGGACTGAGAGTTTCAGGACCTGGAGCACTAGGACACGCTGGCAGGGCGCACCCCGCGTTGCAAACCAGGCGGCCACACCCACCCCGGTCTGGCCATTCTTTCCCGGCCGGAGAAGCCAGAACCGTCGAAAAGGAGGTCGCCCTGCTGGGCTCGGAGCCCAGGTCCCCTGGAGGAGCCTCCCGATGCTCAGGCCCAGCGCCTGGGGCTGTTCCCCGGGCCAGATCTACAGTCTCCACCGGGCAGGGAGACGCTGGGAAAAGCGCGATTCCAGCCCTGGGCCCGTATCCAGAGAACTGTGACCCCGAACCCCCAAGCCCTTGCCGGAAACACACCTCAGCATTGCCCAGCGAGGGCGGCCCAACTGCGGGTCCGGCCGGGTGGGCAGCTGTCCACGCTGCTGTCACTCAGAAGCAGGGGCGGGACGACGAGCCGCACACCCCTACTCCAGGAGGGCTAAACGAGGAGGGGCGGGGCCAGCCTTTAGTCTGCACTCTGATTGGCTAGGCCTTTCCTGCGAACCTTCGGGACTGCGCGCGCCCTTAGGTCCATCTTTTCTGTACCATAGAGAGTGACCCACGGCTCCAGTCTCAGACATAGCAGAGGATGGCATTATCTGGCATCAAGGGGAGGAGAAGCCCTTGGTCCTGTGAAGGCTCGATGTCCCAGTGTAGCGGAATCTCAGGGCGGGGAGGCGGGAGGGAGTGGGTGGGTGGGGGGGAGCACCCTCACAGAAGTAGGGGGACAGGGGTTGGGCTAGGGGGTTTCCTGAGTGAAAACTGGGAAAGGGAATAGCATTTGAATGTTAAATAAAGAAAATATCCAATGAGAGAGAGAGAGAGAGAGAGAGAGAGAGAGAGAGAGAGAGAGAGAGAGAGAGGAGAAGAGAGAGCACACTTCAGTACTTCTGAGGATGCAGAAGGTAACAGAGGGGAGCCTGTCTTCTTTTCACAAATATAAAACGAAAACCCAAAGTTATTTTTATGAGTGACCAGCTTCTATCTTTTACAGCCAAACACACCCAAATCTAGTCATATCCTTAGGAAAACATTCCAATAATGAAAACGTTCAGAGAAGGGATTCCAGGGGCAAGGCTTGGGGTGGGATAAAAAGAAAATGGACCGGATGCTCTTAATTTTTAGCTTTTAACAAGAGAGTCAATTTGGGGAAAGTAATTCCTGAAATGTGACCAACGACTGTAACTGAGGGTCAGGAACTTAGTTTTGCATCTTCAAAACAGGAACAAACAATATTGAGGTATTAAACATTTGGAATGGTTTTGATAATCAACTGCTTTCTAAATTATGCTTTTACAATCCTGAAAACGCCTCCTGGAAAATGTTATAATCCGTAGGGTATGAGGCACAAACTAGAAGCAGTTCAGTTTATTTAATAACTGAGCAGACCACTGAGAATCAGCTGTGATTCTCTTCATACTGATGTAAACTAAATTTAAAACCAAGACGGTAGGAGTCGTAGGGGATGGAGGACACCAGGAGAACATGGCCCACCAAATCAATTAAGCAGGTCTCACATGAACTCACCGAGTTAGTCTGTGTGGCTGCTGCACGGGTCTGTGGCAGGCCCTCTGCATATGTTAGAACTGTTACTGTGTTCTCCTGAGACTCCTTACACTGGGAGCCAGCATGTCTCTCACCCTCTGGCCTGCTTTTGTAACTGCTATTGGGTTTCTTTGTCCAATCTCAATATGAGCGTTTTCACCTTGTGTTACTATATCATGTTTTGTCCAGTTTGGCTGTTGTCTCTTGGAGACCTGCTCTTTTCTGAAGAGGAATATGAAGGAGTGGATGCAAGGGAGGAAGGGGAACCTGTGGTTGTGATATATTGCATGATAGAAGAATCTGTTGTCAATCAAGACGTAAATATTAAGATAATAATATCCCTTCAACTGTTAAAAAATTTGTAGAAGGCAAAATATCATGCAAAAAGAATGTAGCTATGTATATAAAAATAGATTTTTCTGAAGTCTCCCATGGTATCATTGAGAAATGACACCCAAAATGTGATTATTTTCTATACTTTCTGGTATTAAGGATCTTTAAACCTAAACAAAGATAGAATTCAATAACACTAAATTAATGTTCTTAACAAAGCTTCGTGTGTAGTGTGTTTCTTGGAGGAGGGAGGAAATAGTGAAGCCCCAATGTATATGCTTCCTTGTTCAAATAAAATGGCCATCATGCTGTGACAAAAATCACTGGAATAAAAGGAGTATATTTTGTGGAAAATGACTTAATTTTCTAATCTTGCTGAACTTCCAAATTCTTCTTACAGCCTGAACTTAGAATGACTCCACCTAAAACTTTCTTGATTATGTGTAACCTATGCTCCCATTTCAGTTTCTTTAATCTTTTAAAAATATTTCATTCTGAAAGACTTATGATTGTGTAATAAGTATATTGTATAAATAAATACTGTTAGCTTTAAATAAATGTGGAGAATGGCTGTGAGGCACTTTTCAAACGCGTATTCACATAGAGAAAATGCCCTTGTTTGAATTTCTCACATGCATAAAATATACATTTAAGTAAATGTATTGTAGGCATGTAAATGTGTTATCTTTGGAATAAACACAGCTGTACGCTCCACATATGTATAGCTGCAGATGTTTGAGGCATTTGTTCTGATTGCTGGAACTCTCCACCTTTCTATTTAGTCACACATCCAGTGGAACACACTTGTGCTCCACCAGCAAAGAACAGCAAATAATGAGTCTCTGCCACTGAAATTCTGACTGTGAACATCCTCTAGAGAGGGACGTTGTTGTTACCTGCTGCACGAGCACTTCCTGCTATCCAAAGTGGCATTGGCCACTTTAGAGTATGTATAGTAACTACTACAAAGTAACCTTTAAAACAATTATGCTAAAATGTTATCTTCAACACATACACACACACACACACACACACACACACACACACACACACACACACATATATATATATATATATATATATATATATATATATATATATATATATATATTGACCTAATGTAAATGACCAATTGCCAGCCAAATAAACAGGCAATATATTCATTGCAAGGCACTGTGGTGCTACATGCTGCTGTTCTCAGCATATAGGAGGCCAGGGCAGAAGAATCCCTGCAATTTCTAGATCTTAGTTGATGTTCTTTTTGCTCTGAAAAGACACCATGACTAAGGCAACTCTTATAAAGGAAGGTATTTAATTGGGACCCATTCAGAGGTTTTTGTCCGTTATTATGATGGCTGGGAATATGGCAGCATGCAGGAAGGCAAGATGCTAGAGAAGTAACTGAGAGCTTTGCATTCTGATTCTCAGGCGGCGGCAGCAGCAGACAGACAGACACACACAAGGGCCCACGAGCATGAGCAAACACACACACACACACACACACACACACACACACACACATACACAGAGAGAGAGAGAGAGAGACAGAGAGAGACAGAGATAGAGACAGAGACACAGAGAGAAATTGATAGAGATAGAGACACAGACAGAGTCAGGGACACACACACACACACACACAGAGAGAGAGAGAGAGAGAGAGAGAGAGAGAGAGAACCAAAAAGACACATATAGGAGAGAGTCATGGACAGACACATAGAGACAGAGAGAGACTGGGAAATCTGGGCTTTCTCTGGCCGTGGTATGGACTTTTGAAATGTCAAAGCCCAACCACAGTGACATACCTCCTCCACTAAAGCCACATCTCCAATCCTTCCCTGAATGTTCAGCCAGGGACTAAGCGTGTAAATAATACATAGGCTATAAAGGCCAATCTCATTCAAACTACTCCAGTCAGCGTGGACTAGACAGTGAGTACTAAGACAGTAGAGAATACATAACTAGACTGTCCCAAAAACCCAAACCTGAAAACATCCAGATGGACATTATGAAGTGTTCTTTGTTTCTGACATTATCTGCTATGAAGCAAAATTTTCTGTTATTAGTATAATTATGTCTTGTGTCTTTATTATATTATATTATTATTATTATTATTAAGATAGGTTCCCTCATGTTGTAAAAATATAAAAAATAAAAGGATATCTTTTATCCCCACTAGGTATATACCGAAGTGCCCCAAGATATCTGCTAGATATCTTGGCGGAAACACATCTCAACTCTGAAGTGGTGGCCCAGTGTCTCCAGCCGCCTTCTATCCTGTACCTGCCCCACACCTGTATTTTACAAATTCAATGGGAGAGAAGGTTCTGGTGAAGTCACCTGAGACCTGAGTAAGTGACTAGGCACCAGTCCTTGGGACAGTGGAATATAGCCCAGGTTGACCTGGAACTCATTATGTAAGCCTAAGTTGACTTTGAACTCATAGAAATCTTCCTACCTCAGCCTCAACAAATAAAAGATTACATGCATGAGCCATCACACCAGGCTCTACCTTCTTTTGCACACTGTTGAATTATTTCAATTTCCAAGTTTACTTTAACCAGCCTGTGTCCACATATCTAAAAGTGTTTATGACTTCACTTACCATGTGATGAGGCGGTAAGAATTTCCCGATTAATACACTTCTTTAAATGGTTGGGTTTTCTTGCTTTCTTGTTATTTTTTCTCTCTCTCAGATCTTTGTATTTTTGTTCTCCTTTGTGTTCTATTAGGGAATATTCTTATAATCCAAATCTTTTTCTTTTACTGGTTTAACATGAATAAAATTTAATGGTTGACACATGGCTACAGACTTTACATTTACCCTGCCAGCACCTATCTGAGTAATATTTGTAATTTCGTACTTAATGAAATGAACTTCACTCAGTCCATACCATATTTTTAGCTCGTGATATGCATTTTGCTTTTAGATGTGCCATAAATGAATAATGCATGGGTCTACTGGGGGGAAGGTGTCTTCCTTTAAAGCAGTGGATCTCAGCTTTCCTAATGTTGCAGCCCTTTAATACAGTTCCTCACGTTGTGGTGACCCCTAGCCATAAAATAATTCTCATTGCTACATCATAACTGTAATTTTGCTGTTGTTCTGAGTCATAATGTAAGTATCTGTGTTTCCCATGGTCTTAGGTGACCCCTGTGAAAAGGTTGCTCAATGCCCACAATGGATTCGTACCTACAGGTTGAGAACTGCTGCCTTAAAGAGCATTTTAAAACCTGAAAAATGAATCTTGAGCATTCACCCAGACAGTAATCACAGTTCTTTTCATTACTTTCTGTAGATAACCATTACATCATGTAATATTATTTGTCTTCTACTTCGCTGGCTTCCTTGAACATTTAATATTGCATTTGTCTACAGCTGTGGTTTTAAGCCGTTTTGTGTGTTATAATTAGTTTTCATTTTACCTTTTATTTTTTTCAAGGATATTGCAGTTGAGCATAAAGTCCATGTGCTGGTTTGTATTAGTACCTTCAAGATCATGTCTAAATTCCTTCTGTCTTGTATATTTCCAACAAAACACCTGTTCCTTTGTAACTACTGAACCTTTTTTCTCTGCCTGCTCTGATTTTTCCCTTGAGCCCACCATGGAGCAGTGTTAATTTTTCTTGCCTTTTGTGTTTCTGGTCTGTATCATTTCTTACAAGGATTTATAATTGTCTTTGAATTTAAAAATATTCTAGTCACAATTTTAAATATTTTTATTCTCAGGGACAAAAATGTATTCTGAGTACTATTTACTTTCAGGAACTTTGACATGTGTGTGTGTGTGTGTGTGTGTGTGTGTGTGTGTGTCTGTGTGTGTGGGAGGGTGTGTGTGTATGTGTATGTGTGTGTGTGGGGAGTGTGTTTCTGTGTGTGGGGGGGTGGGTGTGTCTGTGTGTGTCTGTGTGTGTGTGTTTGTGTGTGTGGGAGGGTGTGTGTGTATATGTGTGTGTGTGTTTGTGTGTGGGTGTGTGTGTATGTTTGTGTGTGTGTGGGTGTGTCTGTGTGTGTGGGAGGGTGTGTGTGTGTTTGTGTGTGTGTGTTTGTGTGTGGGGGTGTGTGTATTTGTGTGGGGGGGTGGGTGTGGGTGTGGGTGTGTATGTGTGTATATGAAGTCCATATATATATTTGACTTCTTAGTTTTTACTTATCTCCATAAGTTTTAATAGTTTTTATTGTTTTATATTCAAGCTCATTGCTTTATCTCATTCAATGAATATTTTTATGCCATACATTGTTCATTCTTGTATTCATAACTTTGAAGTAGTACTGTTTAAATGACATACATGTTCTCTGCTTAACATTTCAATTGCCTTAGTGGGTTCAGATACTGAGGATCCATGAGACTTTGTATGCCTCATACTCTCTTGATTTTCATAATCCTGTATTTGTACCTTACAATTGCTGCAACTGTTCACGTGGATAAATCCTTCAGTTTACATGGGGATCTTTTCTTAGTAGGCAGCCTTCACTTGTAACATCAATCCCCTCCTTTACTTAGGGGGACAGAAAACAAACTAAACTGACATTGACAACTCAAAAATGTATGTGCTATAAAAAATATTTAGACTATATTTTAAAACTGTAAATCAATTGCTGTGAAACTGTCTCTCCTAGACACGGCCGCATAAATCAGACTGGAAAATGGCAGTATCAATGGACATGTTAATGTGGAAAAGGGAGAAGTTTTCTGGGTCTTACCATAGACAAAGAAATGCAGGAACTAATGACTACCAGGGCAAGAGGCCTCTCTTGAGTGAGTCCCCTTACATTGAGAAACACTGAGTGAGCGTTTCTCCAATACTCAGTCCTGAAGCCACATACATACAACCAACAAAAATAGCCTTAGCAAATTACATGTTTATATATCTGTGCATGTGTGTGTGTGTGTGTGTGTGTGTGTGTGTGTGTGTGTGTGTGTGTGTGTGATTGTGAAAGAAAAAGAATAAGATATATAAGAGGAGTTTGAGGGATGGTAGCTAGGAGGGTTTGAGGGAGGGAAGGGAAAAGGTAAAGTGATATAATTCCATTTCAACTAAAAACATATTTTAAAAATAGGCAACAATAAATAACGGAAGATTGCCCAAAAAAGATAAATGACTGAAACAACACTTTGTATTACATTGTATTAGTTACTTTTCTTGTGGCAGTGACAAAGTACCGGATGAAGTTAATTTGTGAAAGGTTGCTTCAGTTTGCCGTCTGAGAGGATACTATGGTGGTTCGAGTGAGCGTAGCCCCCAAAGGCTCGTGAACTTGGATGTGTGGTTACACGTTGGTAGGATTTAGAAGGGATTATGGGATAATTATTGGAGAAGGTGTGTCCCTGGGGATGAGCTTTGAGGTTTCAAAAGCCCATACCATATCCAGCCACTCTCTCTGTCTGATGCTTGTGGATTAGAGTAACCTTTCAACTTCTGCTCCAGCACCAAGTTGCGTGCCTTTGGCCATGTTCCCTGCCATGATGTCATGGACTAATTCTCTGAAACTGCAAGCAAGACCCCAACTCAACTGCTTTCTTTAATAAATTCCCTTGGCCATGATGTCTCTTCACAGCAATTGGAGGGTAATTAAAACAGAAGTCATACATCATGAGGGACTGTAGAGGCGGGAGCACTGCACAGCTAGTTATATTTTAGCTGCAGTTAGAGAACAGAGAGGGACACATGCTGGTGATCCACTAGCTTTCTCCTTCTGTTCAGCTTGGGCCTGAAGCACACTGGATGGTGCTGTCCATAATCAAGGAAAGCATTCCCTCCTTGGTTAATCTGCTTTTGAAATACTGTCAGAGAGGAGCCCAGAGGTGTCTCTCTCAGTTGATTCTGAATCCCATTAAATGGAAAATCAAGATTAAACATTATAAGCCCAACCCTTGTTAGTTTGACACAAAACACATCGTGTTAAATTCTAACACCCTAGCTCCCAACCAGCCCCCAAACTCCCATCAGACTAGATTATTAAGTCTTGTTTATAGATTCCAGAATGTCTCTAGCCCATCGTCGCAACCAATGTTAAAGGCCTATATTTGTTAACACTCTATTAAACCATGGCTCCATTCCTAGTGCCAATTTTCTGTATTAATCACAGTGCTTTTGCTATTGAAAGAAAATACCCATGAATGCTTTGTGTTTCAGGGTGGGTTTGAGCTAACCAATTTAAAAGGAAATGGTCTATCACTAACAAGAACGTCTCTAACTAAAGTGTCAGATTATATTGCATGTACAGTCAGGAAGGATAGAGAAGTGCACGTCTCCTTTCCATTCATTAAGGAGAGCCCTCTAGGATACCATAGCACTCCCTTCTTCAGTTAATCCTCCTGAGAAATAGGCTCAAAATCCAGAATGTATCTTGTAGATAATTTCAAAACCATCAAGCTGATAATCAGGACTAACCATCATATTTGTGATTTCTAGGAATCATCGGCAATTCAAGATCTGATATTATAAGAGGTAATTTAGAATAGAGAACTGTTGTCACAGTGTTCAGAACTGGTCAGAATGGGGCAAGAAACCCGGAATCACCTGCCAACCAGTGTAGCATGCTTATTGTTCTTTGATACAATGAAGTGACAGAGTTCATAAAGCGTTTCTCAAATGTTGGAGGCTTCTTGTCTTATTTGTCAATTTATAAAAATATTAAACTAACCAGAACATCTGTGGCTCTAAGTGTTCAGTCAATTATGTACTAATATGGATGCTATTTTTGCACTGATGCTCTTTTTCATACTCACTGTGTTTTATGTTTGTGTCTGCATGATGTTTTGTATGATAAGACTTGCCAAGATCAATTTGTATCATTGGTGTTTAAGTTAAAATGTAGAAAACATTTTTTTTATTTCTTGTACCAAGCAGGATCTGCTGATAACAAGTGAAAAAAAACTGATTTTGATTCAAAATAAAATGTATATGTGCGTGTATGTGTGTGTGTGTGTGTGTGTGTGTGTGTGAGAGAGAGAGAGAGAGAGAGAGAGAGAGAGAGAGAGAGAGAGAGGGAGAGAGAGAGAGAGAGAGAGAGAGAGAGAGAGAGAGAGAGAAGTCACTGGGGAATTCACAGAATTGCAAACCATGAAGGAGGTTTTGCTAGCTAGTTTTTATAAACTGGACCCAAATTATAGACACCTGGGAAAGGGGAACTTCCGTTGAAGCACTTCCGCCATCAGATTGGCCTATGAGTTGGTTTTTAAAGCATTTTCTTGGTAATGATAGGATATAGACTGCTATGGGTGGTGCCCATCCTGTACAGGTGGTGCTGGGTCATATAAGAAAGAAATTTGAGAGAGCCATGAAGAACAAGCCAATAAACTTTACTCCATGGTTGTGTCTGCTTTAGTGCCTCCTTCCAGAATATTGCCCTGAGTTAGTGTTGTGGCTGCCCTCCATGATGGTCTGTAAACTAGAAGCCAAAGAAACTCTTCCTCTCAAGTTGCTTTTGGTCAGTGTTTTATCACAGCAACACAAAACAAAATAGGATGAAGAATGACATGGACCTGGGGAGAAAGGACTCATAGACAAATGCAGCTAGCACTGGGGAGACACTGTATCCCTTTGCTCTCAAAGTCCTGGGATAAAGATTTCAATTCTTTAGCAAATCTTCATTAATTTGAGTAGTTTGTGTATTTTCAGTTAAAATTCCTAGGCTCCCTTGATATATGTAATAATCACCAAGTAACATTGTTTCTTCCAACCCTAATCATGTTGTATTGAATATTACTTTAAAAGTAATATAGAATAAATTACTTCGCTTCTCTATGTATTTGGCCTAGGTAATTCTTTCTCCAAGAGCTAGTCAAAGCCTATAGGATAGAGCAAAGAGCAAAACACAGGAAACTCTCTAATCTCATAATGTTCACATTTGGAGACTATGATATTAACCAGAAACTTAAATAAATAAATGAATAAATAAACACTAATGATGTTTTGCATTTTAAGTGTGAATAATAAAAATAAAATATGGAAAGTCAAGGCCATTGTTGCAAGTGAGCTGATAATGAAATTCGCAAATAATTCCCTGTTTTGTTTCTAATTTCAAAAATTAGAGTCTCACCATGTAGAATGACTGCTGCTTCTATGAAATCAATCTAACTTATATTTCATTAGTTTCACTTTATAAGTAAAGTCAGTGCATGTTGTCCAATTTTTACATTTGTCTTAAGCATAATCAAAATGTAATATATTGATAATGTTTAAGCTTATTCCTTGCCAGTTCTTTAGAAAGCATTAGGATCTTTTTCAGCAGCAATAGTAGCTAGCATTTATATGAAGCTTAACATAGTTCAGAGTTCCATTATTTTATGTATAGAAATGGTCCATCATCAAAGTAACTCAGATGAACACCATCAGCACCTGCATTTTATTGAAATCAGAGAAGTCACTCACCACATCTCCTTAACCATAAGGTTGTGACAGACTCGTTGGGTGCCTCACTCCTGGCTGGAAAATTGCTCTACTGGGGAGCAGCAGTCACCTCTAAGGAGAGCTATTTGATAATAGGATTTTATATTTCCCTTATGATCTACTCCTATGTTCTACCTCTTGAGCTGACACTAGTACCATATATTTTCTTAGAAAGGTACCAACTTCTGTTAACCTTCACTTTCAGAGCAAGTGTCATAACTTTTTTAATTATGATTTTTCATTGTTTTATATTTATTTTCATGTTCATATTCAAATCACAAGTACTTTTACTTTCATGGGGGTATTTAGCTAATTTTTCTCTCCAACAAATATATGTTCAATTTAGAATTTATTATTACATCCTATATTATTTAATGTTCTACTGCTTTATTAAATTCAGATCTGTGGTACTTTATTTTTATATTACATTATCAATATTTTAAAAAGATTGTAAGTCTATAATATTTCCTCCTCATAGAACTTTCAGTTTAGTTTCAGGACACCATGTTCAATGTCGCATTTTGCCTACTAGGTGGTAATAGTTTTATTTTCATAAATATCTTAGAACTACTAATTACAATGAATAATGGATTATAGTTAGTACAGAAATATTTTGGAATTTTATATTATTCTTGCATAATAGTGTATATTCTATACATATTGCATCTTTAAAGTTGTTGATGTTCTCCTTGTATCCAGTTCTGATTAATGAATCTACATTTGCCAAGAGTGTAAAGAATGAATAGAACATGTTATTTCACCAAGTTCTCTGTGTGTTTGCATGTGCAGGAACTCATAATTTTGCATAGAACTGCATTCTCTTTATTATTCATATATGTTGCCCTAGCTTCTGCCCCCAAGATGGTCCTTGGGGATATAGGGTAAGAAGGGACAGAATCAATGAAAGATTCTGGGAGTCAGATGATAAGCAGAAGCAAACTTGCTTATTAAAGTGGAGAGTGCCTCTATATCCTCCACCCATGCTTGCCTGCACAGCTGGCACCAGCTGATTGGCTGCCCAGTCACAAGCTTTCTGTCTTTGTCACTCGGTGTCAGGCAGGTTGTGGGGTTAGTAAATGCAGAAACACTGGGTGGGCATGCGTGGGCCACTGTAGGCCGTTTGTCGGAAAACGCTGAGTCACTCCTCCTACCCACATATTGATTTCAAAGAAAATAAGGAAATTTCACAATTTTTTTTTCTCGGAGGTGAGGACTGAACACAGGGCCTTGCGCTTGCTATGCAAGCGCTCTACCACTGAGTTAAATCCCCAATGAAATTTCACAGTTTAATATGTGTAATCATGACAGTTAAGAGTGCCAATCTTCAAGCTCCTTTAAACTGGATGTAGAGAGAGAAGACATGAAAAGAACTCAAAAGACACCAACAGAAACAAGATGGTTAGAGCAAGCCCACTACAGAATGCTGCGTTCCAGGATTCTTCTTGAGAGCAAGCTCTATCAGGAACAATAGTTTTGATTTCTATCATCTTCACTAATGTTCAGGTCCAGTGTAATCACATTTGTGTATGCTCTGAGACTCACAGGAAGAAGTGGGGTAGAACAGCATCACTTCGTCGCTTCATACACATCCACGGCACACCTGTTAGGTTTTGCCATTGTTTGGTGCTTCATCAGTACTGAGGAATCCTCTCGAAGATATTAAGCTCTTAAGCATGTGCTTTTGTTGGCTGTCCAGCAATATATTCAGTTCTAAATGCAATAGAGCAAACACTCTATTGGATGTTACTAGCACATCCTGAATGCATTCAGGTCCCCTCCTATCCTTTTCTTTCCTTTGTTCCTCCCCATGGTCAGGCAATGCCTAGCTCCATCAATGACTAAGGTAAAGATTGACTCATTAAGCTCCTGGCAAGAAATTTTCCTCAGTCTTAAGATCTCAGAATCAGAATCATTCCACTTAGTCAGTTTTCTTTTTGCCTGTACCACAGCACTGATGTACTCAACACAAACATACTCTGAAACATAAATCTTTACATCCCTATACTAGGAAGTAGCCCAGGGACTTAAGAAGCAAAACATTGGTTAGGAAATCTCTGTAGATACACAGGTCATATTTTTGGAAAATAGTTTGTCAATTTCCCAGCATCATCTTTGGATCCATCTCAAAAGGAACCCAAATAAATAAATAGTAAATCAATAATAAATAAATAAATAACAAAAAGTTTAAAAATTAAATTTGTTGAGAAGAAGAAAAAGGGCATACTTGGTCAAGCATTTACTGTGTGTGAAAACACTGCTTTAGTTCATGGTTGTCTTTCCACACAACTACATGTAACTGTAAAGTGAGAATGGCCTTTGCTTTGTATATAAAGGAACTGAGGAATAACCAAGCTGGAAATTGTGATTCTAGCATGAATGGTATTTGAACCCTGCTGAAATCTAAACTCCTGTCCTAATTCATGTGCCTTCTTCTGTCAAAGGTAATTTCGGGGGATGAAGTGAAGTGACAGAAGCAGACAGTCAAGAGTGGGAAGGAGAAGGCATATATTCATAAAATGGACAAAGAATAAGAGAGGCCATGAAGAATAAATAGTACTTGATGAGAAAGGCAAGGGAGAAAACTGGGAGAGCAGCAAAAGCTGATGGGAGAAAAATTAGAAGTAGTATGGCAATATGGAGGAATATAGTCCACAAAATTGAATAAATCAATTATCCCTTTGTAAGTCCTAAATCAAAGACCTTATTTAATTGGCAAAGGTTTTTTCTCTCCAGTTTTGCTTTTCATATTAAACATAGTCATCCTTCAGTCTTTTCCTTGTCCTATACAATATCTTAAACCCAGCAAATGCATAGGAATTGTCTGTGTCAAGGATCAGGTGTCATGCTGACAGGAACCTAATATTGCTGTCTCCCCAGAGGCTGACAAAGACAGAGGTGGATGCTCACAGCCAACCATTGGATTGAGAACGGAGTGCCCAATGGAGGAGTTAGAGAAAGGACTGAGGTAACTGAGGGGGTTTGCAACCCCATAGGAAGAACAATATCAACTAACCAGACACCTCAGAGCTCCCAGGGACTAAACCACCACCCAAAGAGTACACATGGAGTGGCCCATGTCTTCAACCGCATATGTAGCAGAGGATGGCCTTGTCAGGCATCAATGGGAGAAGAAGTCCTTGGTCCTGTGAAGGCCCCAGTGTAGGGGAGTTCCAGGGTGGGGAGGCGAGAAGGAATACCTCATAGAAGCAGGGGGAGGTGGGATGAGATATGGGGCTTCCAGAGGGGAAACCTGGAAAAAGGAAAACATTTGAAATGTAAATAAAGAAAATATCCAATGAAAGAAAAGAAAATAGGATTGGATGTCTAACATTTTATATGTGTGCTGGTCTCATCCATATATCAACTGGATAGGCCAAAGGTAAGCACCATCACAGAAAGATATAGTGCTTTTAGTATGGTGAGTTCTACAGAATATTTATTAATATCTAGTGCCATACACAGCAGTTCACACTCTGATGCCTAAGAAAAATCCAACTAGACAAATTACAAAAAAAGGGGGGGCTGGGCTTTCACTCTCTTTTGTTGTTATAATATTCAATTTTAATCCAAAATTCAGATATATTCCAGTCTTTTCAAGTACTTGGAGACTGATACAAAGACAGGAACCGAACAACAGTGACAGATCACCACTTGACACAGATAAATTAACTCCACATTGAGCTTAATGTTAACAGCATGTGCTAGTAGATTTGATGCATCAACCCCACCCCTCAAAGCAAAGGTTACAACAGGTTCCTGAATGCTGCAGTTCAGAGATGATGTCATCTGAGAACATGTTAAAAATGCAATTGCTACACTTCTCCCTGAATCCGTTGAATTAGAGAAATATGAACATGTGAACTCAGTATTCTGTGCTTTTCCAGACATTCTGAACAATTCAGATGCATATCAAATCTGAAAGTCACCAATGTCCTGGGTTATTTGTGGGAGGATTGTTGGGGGAGTGTGTGTGTGTGTGTGTGTGTGTGTGTGTGTGTGTGTGTGTGTGTGTGTGTGTATAGTGAAGGACAATGTAGGAAATACTACATTTTACACAAGAGGGAGCAACCAAAGTGGCCTTGCTAAATATGCCATGTTCTCTGACACAGTGTTTGTTCACAGACTTAATTAGTGAGTTTCAGCTCTCTGTGGAGGTCAGAGGGAAGAATAATATACAATATTCATAATAGTCTACCCTCAAAAATCGCCAATAAATAGAAAAACATTTAATGAGGACTTTAATAAGGAATGCTTTAAATATTTGATTTGACCCTCTCACTCAATGTAAAAAATAATTTTCTGGTCTGGAGATGTAGTCCAGTGTAGAATAAAGTCCAGTATGCCTAGGGCCCCTAGTTAAACGCCAGCATTACAAACAGAACAACAGCAAATAAACATAATCATGATTAGTGTATGTGTGTTTTGGCTTATCCTGGAAAGTAGGAATTACGTTGTACGGACCCAAAACATAGTGTGTTGTCAAAACTCATCCACTGAAAGAAGGACATAAAGGGAGGTGGGAAGAAATTAGAATGAAATAAATAAAACCCCCCAAAAAATTGAAGCAAGCAAGGAAGTCCAATAATGATTTTACAGTGGTACATGAATTTTATTTCCCACCAGTGTGGTCTGTGATAAAGGAGCTCCCTCCCATCACTCAACATATAATAAAGCTACAGAAGAAAAATCTGTAGGGAAGCAGATGCTCTCAGTGTTTGTAGATGCCAATTTTACACAACCCTTAGAAATATTATTCATGCAGTTTTCCTGCATGCTTTTTTTCCTATGAAACAATCCATTTTCTTAAACAATAATAATTGCTAGCAGCCTAACTTTAACAAACAACTGGACAGTAATAAATCAGGTTGTGCCTCTGCAGAGGAAGAAAGAGGATGGCTTCAGAAAGCAGATGTTAGCATTCAACTTCCAAGAATTTATTATAAACAGAAAAGAGGAAAGAACATGAAAAATTCTTTGGCAGAGCTATTTGAATACAAAGCTAAGGAAATGCCATTTTCGCCATCAAATAGATGCTAACATCCTAATGGCCAGAAAAGAGCCACTTTTTTTGTGGGAGCAGTAATGCTAAAATACTACTACACTTATTTAAAAAAATGGTTAAGCAAACTGAGAAACAGCGGAATTAACTTTCCACTGGGAAATCCATTGCAAGAAAATAGCATTCTGTTGTAAGAAATAGGAAATATATGCAAATAATGAATTAGAAATCAGTTTTAGATAAGTAAATAATGCCACAGAAAAGGAATTCCAAGAGCGAAGCTTGAGAATTAGCATTCCTTGTTTACTAACTCTTCTTCACTGTTCATTCCAGCAAATACTTTAACAACAAAAAGTAACAGACACATATAAGCCTACCCTAGCTAACTCAGAACAGTAATTTTATCATGGTTTTGTGCTGGCCTTTTTGCTCCATGAATAAACACTAGCAAAAAAAAAACTATCATGTTCATTAAGGAGAGTAATATTTTTTAAAACATAATTCCATCATGTAATTCTTTGAAGCAAATGTTTTATATTTCGCAGGTCGTCCTTCATACTAGTATGCTATTTTTATTGACTGTTGTTACTATTTGTTATTGCCCATGTTTCTGAATACCAAGTCAATGATACCATAAAAAGTAACTTAAGGAATTGTAATCACATATATTTCACACCCCAAATAGGCTATTCTAACAATGAGCTGCTTGAGAGACCCTATTACGATACATAGTAACATGGGGCGAGGAGATGCTACATTTATTTTAAGAGGGAGAGAAAGAAGCCTCTGGATTTCATTTGTTACACTGCTAACTTCACTTTAGGTAATTGCATTCAGCTTTATTATTGCCCAGAGCAATAACCGATTGTTAGTTATTGAAGTCTGAAATGATTTTCTCATTTCCCAGGGGAATCTAGAGATTTACATGGTGCACAGCAGTAACTAATAGATATAATCTGGTCATAATGTATCCATATAATGTGTTATTTACTTGTAGAGAACATAGATGCTCAACATTTTAACATTTCCTTCAGAAGGGTGACAGATTTTACTGAAGATATGTAAACATTGATTGCATACCACAGCACCTTTTAAGACTATCAGAATGGCAGAAATCTTTTGCAAAAGCGGGTTAGAAATAATACTTCGTTAGAATTTGTGAAATTACACATTCATTCACAAATGTATATTTTTATCCTTTGGTGACTTAAACCATTTTACATAGAAACTTTCAAAAGATCTTTGAACTCTGTTTTGTGAGTAACTCTGTGACTGTTACTCACAAAACATCTTAACGTATAAAAATCCCTTTATAATTCTAAGGTGTCTTTAATTCCAATCCCGTTTTGTGTTAATATAATCAAAGTAAATATTATCAAGTAATTTTATTTGTGGCTATGCAACAAGAATGCCTTTTAAAAATTAATTATTTCCTTTATTTCATATTTTAAATCATAATAACCACTTAGTTAAAACATTACATAAACATAAGCTTCTTCTGTTTCTTTAATATATTTTTTTAAAAAAATAACTTAAGTCTAAATTACCAAAAGTGTAATGTACAAATACATACTGGAAAGAGGATTGTCAGGCAAGTTTCTACCTAAATGCTCGCCATTTTTTTCTGTGGGAAACTTTTCCTTTACAAAATAATAATCCTGACATGCTCTCATTCTGGGTAAAATGCACATATCATTCAACTATATTGCATGTGATGTTGAATAAATAAAATTCTAAAGCATTATAATGTAATAGGGGCAAATGTTTTATTAAAGGAGGTTTTTCTTGGCCTTTTTTCCC
Source organism: Rattus norvegicus (assembly GCF_021556685.1). Classification (NCBI taxonomy): domain Eukaryota; kingdom Metazoa; phylum Chordata; class Mammalia; order Rodentia; family Muridae; genus Rattus; species Rattus norvegicus. Next base: position 31,574,456 of record NC_141538.1, on the reverse strand, counting down.
TCTCCACATGTTATGAATGATTTATGAAGGCTTCAGAGTGTCCCTACTGGAAACATTATGTGGACTGTGCATTTCACAAAGCAGGAGACATTTTTTCATCTTAGTCTCAGTAACTCTGTGACTGTTACTCACAAAACATCTTGTATATTAAAAACAAAATTTCCTCATATTTTTCTCAAAGTAAAATAATGAAATAAAAAATTTGGGGTATAATAGATATTTGGTTTTTTCAGGATTGAACTTAGCATTGTGATGTGTGCTTCTGTTTATTAATTCTTCTCCTAATTTTTAAAGCCCTCACATAGAACTGATGATTCTCAATACTTGTGAGCAAAGATTTATTAGACGAGAACCTCAAGATAGACTCAACTTGTGTAACTATAAAATATAAGAGCTTAAGAGCTCTTCATAAATGATTTAAGCTAGAATACTTACTACAATAAACAAAGAACATTTTGTAAAACAATGCCCCTGAATTTTAAAAAGAATGCCGACTTGCTAATTCAAAAAAAGATATGTCTCCAGTATTGATTTCATAAGGAGTCTTAAGTCAGTGGGCACTTACTATTCTAATCAGAAATTATTCACTGAAACACGTAGACAGGGGCATATTAGATGCACAAAACTGATCTATCAACCATTTGTCTGCTTTGAAATTGTGTTGAAATCCAGTACAAAGTCTTTACCAGTTGGATGTTTCAAATATTTCATCTGTAGAGAACTCAGTCAAGTGTTTTCAAATTTTGGTCCTCCTTTTGGATTGTCAATCTTCTCAACTGTGAGGGGAAGCATCTCTTCAATGATGGTCAGAGAAGGAGGTACAAAGGCAGAATGACTAGACCAAAACCTAAATACTGGAACTAGGCTGGCCTTGGGCACTAGGAATATGGGTGGTACATAAATAGGTTGGCAGAGGGAGTGTGCCTTGCAGAAGTAGCACATGCAAAAGCCCAGAACTGGGCAGGGTTTTCCCAAAAGATTAAGTGGCCTAGCAAAGAAACACTATGACAGGCAAAGATCCTACTACATAAGGAATAATAAAGCCTTTAACGTGAATTCCTACGGTTAATATCATACACTAATTAAAGATAAACTTTCTATTTACACACTAGTGTAAACACAATTTAATAAAAACTTCAGTGGAAATTAGCTACAGAATAATCAATATATGGCACATTTATATAAGCTTGAAATAACATATCAAACAATGCTGTTTTATGGTTAATCATAAATGTGAAAAATTACACAGGCTAGGAACCTTTCTTTTTGAGAGAATGGAACAGAAACAGGATTTGAGGTGCATGGCAAGACCCCACGGGACTCCAGACTTTAGTTTAACAAGCAAAGAAATTAAAAATATAGGGCAGGATATCACAGTCTGGCCATGATTCTGATCAGATCTAAGTTGAACTGTATGGCAGGATTATAGGGAAGCAGGCTTCTGTCTACAGAAAGGACACTGGCCCCACAGCTCTGGGCCCACCCAGGTCACCTGTGCAGGGGCAAGGCTTCTTCCTGTCCACTCAATATTGTGTTGTTGGGGAGCAATGCCTGTATTTCCCGGGAATAGATTTATAAAGGCTAGGAGGGACACAACAACTAAATATTCAGACGATTCTCCCCAACAGAAACTACTTCCTCTCATAAAAGAGGCAAGATGCTGGAGACACTGCCTTGCCCTGCTAATGGAACTCACTTCCATCAGGAGGAAACAGCAGGAGTGGGAAGTCATTATTTCTCCTCAAAAAGGTTGACAAGATATCCCAAGCACCAAGAATAGGAGCTGGCACACAGTAGGTACTCAAATACATTTATCACACCAAGATATTATTCCTTATGAGTAAAGTAAGTATGGTTTACATATACATGGGCATACTATTCAGCATTTTAAAGGGGAACTTTCATTTTTAACAACACGGATGGCTCTGAAGGACTTTTTGCTAAATGAGATAGGACAGACACAAAATGACAAACACTGCTACCAACCTATGTGTCTGTCTGTCTATCTATTTATCTATCTATCTATCTATCTATCTATCTATCTATCTATCTATCTATCTATCTACTATCAATCATCTACCTTCTATCTTAGACCTATCTATAATCTATCATCTATCACTGTAAATAAATAAGTACATATACTTATTCTTATGTAATATAACATTACATATATTTATATTTATAAAATCTTAAAAAGTCAAACTCATAAATAGTAGAAAAGTGGTTAGCAGAATATGGACAGTGGGATGGAGGGAAATGAAACAGGAAGCACAATCTTTCATCTTTGCAGGACTAAGCTTTTGAGATCTACTGCAAAACATGAGAGCTGTAGTCAGTAGTTTCTGTCTCTGAGCTGTAGAGATAACACAGTGGAGAAAGCAATTGCCATGCAAGAATAAAACCAGAGTGTAGAACTCCTAGCACCCATGTAAATGCCTGTCATTTATTGCAGTCCACCAATACTTCCAATGCTCAGAAGACAGAGAGAGGATCCTCAGAGTAAGCTTGCTAGCTTGACTGGCCATATTGGCAAACATGGGTTGGAGTTTAGATACCCTGCCTCAAAATGAGTAAGGTAGAGTACAATAAAGTAAGACTCCTGAGGATAGCCTGGGACCGCTGTGAGATCAATCACATATGTGCACATGTACCAACACACATTTGTGAACCTGCATATATACTGTACATGCATAAACATGCAAGATAAGTATAATAATTATAATTATTATATATTGGAAACTGGTTAGAAAGTGTGTTCTTAAGCTCCTCACTATAAAATCTAAATTCATGAATTATGAAGATAGGTATGTTAGTTCAATTCATTATTCCACATTTATTAATAACATAATTCAGTAAAAATCAGCTGTCATAGTAATTTGTGGAACATAGAGTTAAACAGTGCCAAGACCAGATGCAACAAATGTGTTGATGTGCATAAGAGATGCTGTTTCTGCAGAGACAGTGAATAACCAGGCAATCACAAAGGCAGGAAGCACGCAACCCAAATCTACCTCTAAATCGGTCTCCAGGATTAACTTCCCTAAGTGTTTTCTGCTTTTAATTAGCTTCTTTTCTACTTGCTGAACTTCTGATCACTGAGATACTGAAGAGCCCAAAAGAAAAAATTATCGCTCAGTAAGATCACACAGATAAGCAAAACATCCCTCAAAGTCAAAGTGACCTGTCCCCTGTCCTTTTAAGCATTGCTCTGTCAAACACATCCTGACCCTGTGATGTAGAGAGGCTCTGAATTCAGTCAGGTTGTAACAAAATTCTGACCTCGACACTTGATAAAGAAGATATTGATCTAAGTATTTTAACCTTTCTATAGCGGTTTGCTCATTTATAACTGAACCCAATTAATAACAGCTAGTTATTGGTTTAGAACACTGAGTAAGTTAATTCCGGGTTGGTGGTATAGTTCACCAGCAGAAAACGTTTCTAACATGCTGGAGACCCTACATTTGAAGCCCAGCATCACCACCTGACTAAGTAAATACATTAGTTAACTATGGAGAATATTCTGCACATGATAAGTAGACAAATGTTGGCAAATGGGCTTTTTATTTTACACTATTAATAATAACCCGTGACTTCGCATACTATGTCATGTCCAGTCAAATTTGTATGTTAATGTTATACAAACTGCTAACAATGAACAAAAGGAAAACTAACCATATGATTTGAGTGCATGTTTTTTTAACTTTATTTAATTTAGTCAGAGAAGCAAGTACTTATTGTTTCATTCCTTATTGATAGAGCCTCATGATTGATATTCCTAGAGCCCCAAGCCTTGTCTTTATTTCATAAACAATTTGATATTTTGGCTAATATTCAGTATTTTTACATGAGTTTGTTCAGAAGAAAATGTATTTGCTATTAAATGTGGGTTTATACCTGCTTCTTAGAAAAATAGCAGCATTTTGAAAATAATCTACCTTTTTCTTGAACAAAGAGTACTAGCTCAGAAAATAGAAGAAGTTCCTTACCATACTGGGCAAGGATTAGAAGCAAATATTAGTAATTCAGTAAGTCTCACGCAGAAGGACACCAAAGAGCTGCATTTCAGCCATGGATAGTCATATCCAATACATGGCCCCACTATCTTTATCCCTGGACTTACATGGGCGGGCACTTCAGGTCAGGGTAACAGAAGATGTCTTAGGTATCACAATCAGGAAACCCTGTCTCTAGCCACAGTGACATCTTGTACTAATCAAAGTGTCCCCTGGATGAGAACGAATAGCTACACATTCAGTGGTGGTTCAGTCCTGGTTGGAAACAGAAGTGACAACATACAAAGGAAGGTGTTCAGGTAGACACAGAGGCTGAGGAGGAATGGTCCACTTGCAGCCAAGGCAGAAATGAAGTTAAATGTGGTAGGGTGTGAATTGGCGAAAACTGCATTCTACCAACCACAGTGCTTGGCATTCATGCATCCCTTTTCTTGATGAAACTAGTTCACTTCTCTGGTGACTGGATGATTCCTTAATCAAAAATAACACAAAAATTGCTTTAACATGGGGCTTAAACTGAGTACCACACATAAGTATTACATCGCTATTCCTATGTTTATTGATTAGAAAAATCATAATAATAGTGCTTTGGTACTGGGAAATTCCTTGTATGCTGTACAAGACCTCTTTCTCTGTTACTTGTTTTTGGTGCCCAATTTTTTAACATATTTGAGTAGACTTTCAGAAGCAGTCCACATTTTAATGACTTATGTGGGGATAAAAACCATTGGTCGGGTTGGGGATTTAGTTCAGTGGTAGAGCACTTGCCTAGCAAGCGCAAGGCCCTGGGTTCGGTCCCCAGCTCCGAAAAAAGAAAAAAAAAATTGGTCATCTTTTACTGACTTCATATTGTTCGTTTGTAATAGATCTATGTTTAAAAATAAAAACCTCATTGTTTCATTAGTCTACATCACAGAAGCTGAAGGCTAGAGAATTGCTAAACACACAAATGAACAAAACAGTATGCAATGACTTCTGGGTTTATAGATAGGAAAAGAAATATATCTCCTCAGCTCTAAAATATATAGATTACTGACAAATTACATAAAGCAGTTTCAACTGCAGATTTTGCTCATTTCCTTTAAATCTTTTATTAGCTACTCATTAAATACTTTATATATAATAGGAAGATATATACTCTAGATAAGTATGTATCTATACAAGGGAGAGACCATATAGCGATGCTTTTGTTTAAAATATACATGTGATGTGTATCTGTGAATGGTTTTGTGTTGTGTGTCTATGTGTGTGTGGGGGGGTGTAATTTTATTTTCAAATAAAAAGGAAAGGTAAAAGGAAGGGCTGCTTACCCAGTGTAAGAATAGGTTGTTTTCCCAGCTGATCCCATTGTATTATAGAAATTCCTGTCTCTCTTTTTGTTGTCATAGTATGCCTCTCAAACTATTTATGTGCTTGTCAGTGCCCTTCAGTAGCTAGGGCATTCTAGAAATATAAATCTGTGTCCCCTGTGTCTTGTATCCCCAGTATTAGGATCCTAGTGGGCATCCTATAAATATGTGTTAAGTTACACATGGGAAATACATAAAACATATATAACCGTGGTTTAAAAGACTAAAATTGCTATTCTAAGCAAGCCACTAACTGCTTCCAGGAAATACAACTTTTAAAGCCACTGTTGGACTTAGGAGGCCATTATGCTATGAAGATGACAATGACAGATAGAATGGTTCACTCTTTTATTTCAGGAAGGAGGAAAAAAAAGCAATCAAAATTTACTATTAGAGGGCTAAATTAATAGGGTATCAAAACATCATTTTAAACCTACCTTAACATGTACTCCTGTGGCGATTACAGACTTTAATTTCTGATGACACTCTTGATACTAGTGACCTTTGATATTGAGGAATGGGAAATATAGCAGAGCTTGCCTGCGTGCTCTTTCTTTTTTTGTGTTCATTTAATATGGAGAACTATGTTTGCTCGACTTCATGCTGATGGAGGTGGAAGGGGGAGACGGAGGTGGAAGCCTGCCACTGAATTTGAATTATGTAGGGAACATAGCCGTGTTGAACTGTCTTGTCAATATCTCCTTCCAGCTGGTGCTGACATAATTAGGCACATCAAGCACAGAAGAAGACATTTGAAATTCAAAGCACTGTTCCAAGTCCTGTGAGTAGCTATGAAAGGTGCCTAAAGTAATCAATGACACATGGTAAGGTGTACAGATCTCGTTGGTTATCCACCCACTTCCAAGTCTATTATAAGACGTGGAGAAGTAGAAAAGCCAAGATTTCTGACTTCTTCTGCAGTGGCCTTGTTGAAAGAGTTTGACTTATTAGAGTATGTTTCCTTTTGAAACACACACATACACACACACACACACACACACACACACACACACAAACACAAAAAAAAAATATGACACCAAATCCTCCTGCATAAACACAGAGCAGATAAATGTAATTCCTGAAGTTGGAATGACACCTCCATTCACCTCACATATTTCCCTATGTACTAGCATATATTAATTAGAAACATGCCAATTACTATGTGCTTCAAAGTATAAATATATAAACAGGGTGTCTTAATCCTATTTACTTTATAGACAAAGCAAGAGCATATCTGATCCTAGGGTATTAAAAAGTTGAAAGTAATTCAATAAACTAAAGTTTCTGTAGCACATATGTGACATTCCCTAAAAGGAAGCCCTGTGTAATTATACCAATTGGTTGAAAAGTTGAAAATAAGTCAATAAAATGAAGTATTTCTGCCATATAGATGATACTCTTTAATGAAAGCACTATGTGATTATACCAAGTGGTTGAAATTATACTGGTAAGTATCATCCATTTTGGATTTTACAAAAATAATTCAGGCTTCTACCCATCTCTGTTGCTTGACTCTTGTCTGCTCTTCTTTCTCCCAACTTTCTCCTGCTTCCTTGTCAAACTCTCTAGTCTTTATACATTTCTTTGGCACAGCAGGTTACTTGTCACTTTCAAATGTGATGTCAAAGCCCATGACTTGAGAGTCTCAGCTGCTAGTCTATAAAAGACTTATCAAAGTATTTTGCTAAACAAAGGCAATTGTCTCCCTAGAAGAACTTGGGTGGCAGCTTCAGATATGTAATGTCTACTGTCATTCATAGAAGGTTCTGTCACAGTTGTAAAAAGACACCATATGGAGTAAGGTCCGTAAATACCTTCCTCCAGCATGTGGGGGTATATAAATTTAGTCTGAGATTGAAAAGGAGGCAGTAATCTGAATGGCAGCTTTCAAACTTTAAGGTAAAAGTCTAAAAGCCCCTGTAGGAAAGAGACCTTGAATAGTTGAATACCAATATTCTTAAATATGAAAATTCTCTGTTTGCAGATATTACCTGTTTTACAGGAGATAATCCATGAACAAAGGAAAGATTTGAAAATCACCAGACTAATTACACAAAAGGAATAATCAGCAAATAGTAGTTTAGTAGAAATTAGCAGAATATAAGGTAAAGGTGTTTGATGGTCCTGTACCAATGTGTTCCAGGTTATTTTCTATTTTCTCTTCTATTAGATTTCGTGTATCCAGTTTCATGTTGAGGTTCTTGAACATAGACTTTTCTTCTATGCAGGGTGATAAATACAAATCAAGTAGCATTCTTCTACGTACAAAAATCCAGTTACACCAGCACCATTTGTTGAAGATTCTTTTTAATTCAAGTGTCCATTTGTGTTTGGGTTTATTTCTGAGTCTAATTCTATTCCATTGATTAACTTGTCTATTTCTGTACCAATATCAGGCAATTTTATCACTATTGCTCTGTAGTATAGCTTGAGGTCAGTAATGGTGATACCTTCAAAGGCTCTTCAGTTGTTCAGGATAGTCTTCGCTATCATGTGTTTGTTTGTTTTGTTTTGTTTTGTTTTGTTTTGTTTTCATATGAAGTTGAGAATTGATCTTTAAAGATCTGTAAAAAGAAAAAAAAGGTGTTGGAATTTTGATGGGGATTGTATTGAATCTGTAGATCGCTTTTGGTAACAGGGTCATTCTTACTATCTCACCTATCTATGATCATGGGAGATCTTTCCATCTTCTGGTATCTTCTTTAATTCCCATCCTTAGGGACATGAACTTCTTACCGTAGAGATCTTTTACTTGCTTGGTTAGAGTTATGCCAAGATATTTTATATTATTTGTGAGTGGTGTTGCTTCCCTACTTTCTTTCTGTACCTGTTTACCATTTGTACAAAGGAGGGCTACTGATGTCTTTCAGTTAATTTTATATCCAGCCACCTTGCTGAATGCATTGGTACAATTTCCTGAACAGAACACCAGTAGCTCGGGTTCCATTTTTCCTAAAGATCAACAATTGTTAAGTAGGACCTCATGAAACTGGAAAGCTTCTGTATGGCAAAGGACACTGTCGACAGGACAAAATGGCAGCCTACAGATTAGGAAAAGATCTTCACTAACTCTATATCTTACAGAGGGCTAGTATCCAAAACACATAGAACATCATGGTTTATATTATGTAATCTAAGGTAGAATCCAGGGCCATCAAATGGGTACATATATTTCTACAGCCTACCTTCATATCACCAATCTCTAAGTTGAAGCCAAACAACAGAATTATAGCTTGTCTGATAGATGCAGCACTGGTTTGTCATGGTTGTAAGTTGTATCCTAAAACATCTGATGCTCTCAGAAACCAGACAAATATGAGCTGGAAGGTACTCTATGTGTTTGCAGAGAAAGTCACAACCAGAACTGTATCATTTTGAGAGCTATGAATTCTCTTTTAGATAGGAACCAATTTACTAATACATAGATGAGCTAGCAGGAATCAGTGAACAAAGTTTTATGTATTACAGACCTATAAGACGTAAAGGTAACAGTTAAAATTAACGAGGAGGAAACTTGGGGAGGAAAAAGGGTAGGAAGCTTGGAAACACAGCCCTCAGATCCCAAGACCAATCTAGATATCTAAAAGAAGGACAGTCCTTATGCAGGAAGAGTATTGTTCTGCAGCATGAGCCTAAGAATGCTCTGGTGGATTCAGTGGAGACCCTCAGCCCAAACCACCCTTCAGAGGAGTCCTGACCCTTTTAAACTCTAGAAGCCCCTTAGGGAAAGAGTGTCCCTGAGCAAGCAGTGGCTGTGTGCAGTCAGGGACAGTAACTGGATCTGTCAGTCAACTTCTTCCTGTGTGCAGTCAGGGACAGTAACTGGGTCTGTCAGTCAACTTCTTCCTGGAAGAAGACCTATACAGTGTTTTTCCATGATCTCCATAGTTATCAAATAGGAAGAGGAGCATTTTTAGAGAGTGGTTAACGGTTGCAATTTGATGCACAATGAATCCAGATATGCATTCTTATCAGGTTGTAAAACAAACAAACCTCATTTCTGCTTTCCTAAAAAATTTTTTCCTCCACAAATAACCTATCCTGAAATAACAGAGTCTTCAACTGAGAACTGTAATTGTCTATATTTTCATATTCAGTAGAATTTGTTAGCCCATGGACACAGTTACTCACTTAACATACAGGCAAAGAATACCAAACACGAAGTGAAGTACATATCATTTATCTCCAATCATAAAGTTTATTAAATTAGCTACTATCATTTTCATAATTCAAATTCTAGAATGTACACCATTCATGAGCAGAAAGTGCTCAACATATATTAATGAACAGATGGCTCAATCAACACCATTATATAACATGCAATTCCAGTCAATGTAAATTCTTTGCACTGGAGCGTTGGTAACGTACTGAGAGTTCTGATAAAATTCTCTGCCTAGAATGTGCACTCAGATAGTATATTTTGAATAACAACTAAATAAAATGTTATTGGTGGTTAAGGTATATTATATTTTAACAATACTGTTCTGGGGGTGGAAAGCCCTATTTTTATGTTTATGTCTTTTACACTACATTTTATGGCTATGCTTCCTACAGTTTAATCTTTGAAAATAATATAAATCCAGAAAACAAACCACACACTGAATGGTGAGAGCTCCTTGAACGTGCAAATGATCATTATAAACCAAAGAATATTTCAGTCTGAACTGAGGACTTTTATTTTTCTGTTTTTTTTTTTTTCTTTTCTTTTCAGCTAACCACACCAGGCTTTATAAAGTTCTTCCAATAGGTACCTATTCTATTAAGTTTAACAAGAAACATTAATAAAATAAAACCATAACTTTAGAAGCTGCCATGACATATATTTGACAGTTGTTCTTTGCCAGTAATCCTTGTAGGAAACTTAGTGAAACTTCTATAAAAACAATATTTACTGCTTCTCTCAGCTCTGTTGACATTTAAAAGATGGGGGCGGGGGGCGTCTGTCATCGAAATGAGAGAAAAATTCAGAAGTACTAAAATCAACCTCTACGTTTACACACAATTTTACAAAAACTTACAGAGTTTCCTGCTTCCTTCAAGTAAGAATTCTGAGGGTTAGCTGTGACTTTCTAAACAGAAGGGCACGTTTTGTCTCTACAGGATTTGCACAAAGCATCAGATTCAACCAGGGCTTGTGAGACCATTTATTATGCATTCATCATTTGGCTCATTTTAGATCTTGTCATATAGATCTATACTTTTAAATAATAAAAATCACCACTCGGTAATGATCAAAGAGAGCTTGACGGAAATGTCTACTTTGGGAATTGTGTCTAAGGGCATCTTAATTGCTGTTTTGTGAGCTTCACTCATGCCTGCTAGTGCCTACAGAATAACTAAACCCATTTTGTAGTTAAAGTAAGGATATTTCCCTGCCGAAAATTGCCTGTTTTTATTATCGCAAGAATCGGTGCCCTGAACTAGCTCAGCTTCCAAAGTCTCAGAGAGAAAGCCATGATTAATGAGGTAGCCATTAATGTCAGTAGATTGAACAACCGAAATCTGATTATATCAAAGTGCTTCCCAAACATTAGGGTCACATTAACAGTTTATTGAAACAAGCTGATAAAATTTAAAATGGTCATCTAATTCCCTTGGGTTCCTAATTGTTGTATGATAAATCACTCTGTAGAGAAATCTATTACAATGTTCCAAATGAGAAAATATAATTTACTAGGGTGTTTGAAGCACTTCAGTTCTTTACCAGGAAGATTCTGCTAGAGTGGGAAGGAAATGCTCAGATTTTTTTTAAAGTGTCTGGCCTTGAATAAAAAAAACCTCTTAATGATAAATCTTCCAAGTATGAACTGGCTAAGAAAAATGATGCATTTTATAACCCTGCCTTATGTAAAAACAAATTACATTAAAGTTCCTTGTGAGTCGATTACCAAAAGTTCAGCATGAATGAGCTTTTATTGATGCTCCTCTACTCTTCTGAAGGAAATTGCTGCAAAAATCAACAGCGTCTTATAAACCAGTTGACTATTTCCTCTCTCTGGAAGTCTGAGAATGTCCCCTACAGAAATGATGTCTCTGCTTTGAAAGATAATTTGGGGGAATCTCAAGCATGTGAAGGTTCATGTTCGGAACATTCAATCTCTGAATGTTTTATTTCCAGGAATGGCCTAACGCTTTGATACTATTGTTATGTTGTTCACATTATGTCATTGCTTATTCCTGGAAAAACCACTGGCTAAGGCAGGGGAGGAGGTGAGCATTTCTGGGAATGGCCAGAAGAGGTGATGACTCCAACTGCTTTGCTATAATTAATGATGAAATTAAAGGAAATGAATGATCATCTATGAGATGCTCATATAGAATTGATATTCTGAGCTTAGAGATCTAATCTAATAATTATCATTAAAAACCAAAGGAAAATGCTCTCAAGATGCTTTTGCTGAATCTCTCTCCCTCTCTTGCCTAAGTTGAGATTAAGTTTTAGGCCTTCCTCACTGCTTTCCTAAACGAAGGGTTTCCACAATTAACAACAGTGTAACCACAAATTATACCACAGTAGTTTACGTTTCTACATTATCTACAGATGCTCACGCTTTGAATTTTTTTATAGCAGATCATTAAAACATCCAGATGTTTAACAAGTTCTTATTGAATAAAGAATGGCTTAGTAAATTAAAAAGTGAATGGATATCCAGAAGGATAAGGATAAGTAGCCCAGTGATTTCTTGTGATTTTTTGATGGACACTTTGCCATCAAGATATCTTAAATATTCTTTCTATAGTGTTCTGTACCCATCTCAACATGTTTTCACAAATTAGGACTCTGTTGTCCTTTCTTACAATGTGCTCATGTGACCTACCAAAAAATACTTCGTTGGGTAAGAGATGGTCAGTTTTAATCCATCTGGTGACTTTCAGAAAATAAGCACAGAGTGTCTCCAAGTAACGTATTTGAGAATATACCATGGCACCAATGCCATGCAGTGAGTTTGTGCAACAGTTACTGATGACAGAACACAGAAGTAGGCAGTTGTTGGAGAGGATGGTTGAGATACCTGAAAACTTACGGAGGCCGACCCTTAAATTACCTATTATAGCTTAAACATCCTCACAAACATTCAAATACACTTACTCTAACAGTTTAGGAATTTTTGGCAGAATGTATATGCTTTCTGCTAATATTCCTCTAAACCTAATATTCTTTAAGGTTTTTGTCTAGAGAAGAGAGGGATTTCAGGAAGAAAGGTGTTCAGAAATTATTGTGCTATGCATTCAAAATAAACACTTTCTCTTTGTTCAAAACAAACAAACAAACAAACAAAGGTGACTCACGCACTAAGCAAAATATCGGATCTTTTAAATCATACTCTAGAAAAAGATATTATGGGAATAAAAATTTGGTATATCTGTAAGGGATCTCTACTTTGTTGTGACTCGGGGCTGAAAGAATTGGCAAACCAGAAATAGAGAAGGTTGTTCAGAATTACTAAAGCCTAGCTCCTCCTCCTCCTCCTCCTCCTCCTCCTCCTCCTCCTCCTCCTCCTCCTCCTCCTCCTCCTCCTCCCCCTCCTCTTCCTCCTCTTCCTCTTCTTCCTCCTCCTCCTCTTCCTCTTCCTCCTCCTCTTCCTCCTCCTCCTCCTCCTCCTCCTTCTTTTGCCACTGCTTCTTCAGAGAAATATGCTCTTGCCAGACTGTGAATTTTTAAAATATCTTTTTTTCCGTGCTGGCATGCTGTCTCTGATTTTAGAGTTTAAAACTGGCATAGTGCTAACCTATGGTGTGTACATTAATAACAAACGCAGAGAATTCTCTTTTGCTAACTGCATTGCTTGACTCTTCCCTCACCTTAGGCCTGTACTCCAGTTTTTTTTTATCCAAAGCCCTACCTAAAATATACCTCTCCACCACTCAATCTCAGATTATTTCAATGATAGACTCTCAAAATAATCCAGACACGATATATTGTATGTGATTTCTTTTGCTCTTATATACAAACCTGGAAAACTGATATTTTCATGGCTAGAATATCATTGCCTATAACAATGTTTGACACACCATAGGTGCTCAGTAAACAAAAGTTACGGAATATTTAGAGAACAGTGTCTATCACAAAGATCCTAGTTTTAAAGCAAGTAACTTACAAAGTTTATGGAGCAAATTTTGGAAAAAGCATAGTGACCACATTTTTATTAAGGAGAAATCTTTTAGGTACCTTGCATAGGATCATTTGTCTTTTTATTGGCTTTAACATGTAGCTTTTAAATTTTATTTTATTTTTATGTGTATGCATGTTTTACTAACATTTATATCCATGTTCCATGTATATATCTTGTGTCCACAGAGGCCAGAAGATGGCATTGAACTCCCTGGGACTGGAATGACAGACAGTTGTGAGCTCGTGTGTGTTGGGAATTAAACCCAGCTTAAACTTCCCGGGGCCTCCAGTCTCTTGAGAGTTAGGTGCATCTTCTCTGACTGAACCCAAACCCATGAGATCTTACTTTTTAAAATATCATTCACCAATTATGAAATATTCCTATTATACTATTAGAGTTATCAATATTTTGTCATCTGTAATATATATTAACTATAGACTGTACACTCAAGGGTACTAGATTATTAAAGAAAGGTACAATGGGACATTGTATATCTCTAAATGGAAGAGTCTAGAAAGTACCCTTTCCAAAAGAAAGAAAGAAAAATTAACTTAGTCCTGGCAGCTTCTATTTAAATTACCAATGTAAAGAAAATCAAAAGGCAAAGAAATTGGAAAACAGTATTACAAATAATTTAGAGATTCTGGGCCATGAGAAATGCGATTAGAGAGATAACTTAGTTTCTTCAATAAATTATAGGAAAAACATGTCTATCTATCATTTTAAAATGTGAATGGCTAAATATATAGTTTAAGGTTTTAAATATTTTCTTTATTTATTTTCAAGATTCTTAATTGGCATATAGTTGTACTATTTCTGATATACAGTGTAATAATTCAGTTCATGTCTAAAGATATGTTTTGATCAAGTTAGGACAATTAGGGATTCTCTCACCTTAAACATTTAGCAGGTCTTTGTCTTGGGAAGCTTCCAAAGACTTAATGTTGACTTCAGAGTTGTTTCCAAATCAACAGAAACTGCAGTCACATTTCAAATTTCCAATCCCATAACTGAAAAAGTTTGTGAAATTATTATGAAGTTAACATGAATAGATTAAATATAAAGATATTTGAGTAAAGGAAAAGAGAGTAGAGAGATGCTCACTGTATGAAATATACATGATAGGAAATAGATTGCAATACATCAAGTTTCAAAAAATCATTGTTAAATACCAATAGAATCACAAGAAGTGTGTAGGTGCACACGTACATGACTTTGTAAATGTAATAAAAACCTCACATGACTAAGATCAGTCAACGCCATTTTTCCTGTTTTATTCTATTATACTTTGCACTTCAAGAAAATCAAGACTCACTTTCTTTTAAAACATCACCATTCACTCAAATTGTAACCCACCCACTTGGTGTTCAAATGTTCAAGTGTTTCACAAATGTAAAAATAATTTTATAGTTTTCAAATTCAAATAAGGTCCATGTATTTTAATTGATAGAGCATCTTTTTCCACCAAATGTTTTTCCTATAATTTATTGGCTTATTTCTAAGCAATGAATATTTAATAATAATTATTACTACTGCATCACCGGCCATTTGTGCTGTGTTGTGGTAGGACTAATACAATACCCTACAGCAGCTAAAATACAGAATCAGGACAAGAACAATAGCTGTGAACTGCTAGTGTATTCATTATGTTAGGTGTTGTCCTGTCTAATTACGTCAGTGTTTTTCTCCCAGAGATAGTTGCCCCAGCATGACTATTTTGGACCATTGGTAACTACTCTAAATACTAGATCTACACTTCTCTAAATAGAAAATACTATAACCGTGTGTGAAAGAACTCACTGGAGTTCATCCATCTCTGATGGCTCATTTTAAATGAAGTACCCTACTTCTGTAAGCTTTGATGTTACAATTTGCTACCACAGCAACGAGGGATGTCATAGAGGAAGAGGAGAGAGCATTGCCAAGAACATTGCCAGGTGAAAATACAAGATGCACAATGAAATTTTACTTTAAAATAAACAATAGGTAATAATTAGTTACAGCTATCTCTCAAACATTGCCTGGCCTGGTCATACACCTTAAAAACAAACAAACAAACAAACAAACAAACAAACCCCTTTTAATCATATATTCATTTGTGAACTCCTTAGGAGGCTATGGCAGCTGCTGGCAGTAAAAAGAATGAGAAATGGTGATCTTAGTCGTGACCACTTACAGCCCTAGATACTAACACCTAAATAGTGCCTGCCATGCCTTCCAGTTCTTCTCTGAAGTGCTAATAGTCTTTAGTTTGCTGTAGCTGTGGTGTTGCAATGCTATGCTAGGACAGGTGCAGCCATTTTGACATTGTTTCTGCCCTGTCTCGGGCTACTGCAAGCATTGGAAGCAATCCTAATAGAAACCAAAGTGCCGGTCAGTAGTAAGAAAAAACAGTGCCAACAGCAGCATCAAAAACCACAAGTGCCTCTTGGAGGCTGCTTCTCCACATCTATGTACAGTTCTCACATTTTAAATTTTACATAATGCGTTTGTCTTATTAAAAATGGAAACAAAGAGAGAACACTTTCATCCATTAGCCTCCTCCAGGTACCTTATCCTTTTCCTTCTCCAGCCGGTCCTTGAATCTTTATCTGTTCCTTGAAACAAAATCAACAATGAAAGTCAAGAAGCCATTAAACCAATGAAATCAGGGATATGGTTACAAATTTAAGTAGCACTTCATCTGAATTAGAGCTACTCTCTTAAATTAAGGAGACTGCTAGTTTATCGCAGAGTCTTATATATCTCTTCAGCAATCAATACCAGGTCATGGTTTGAAATCCAGTCAAACATAGAAAGCTTTGCCTTGACCTTGTACAGCCAATGAACCACCTCCTAAACGAAAATAATTTCCCATTCTATTCTTTTATCCAAGTCAAGCAAAAGCCAGCAAATCCATAGACAAGAATCGTATATATTCAGAGGGAAAGGTAGCACCATCACCCACCCCTAAGAGCTTTCCCTGGAGCACTCTGACAAAGTCCTCAGATTTGACAGTACGCACACTTGGGTCCTAGATCTTCTACTTGTTCCACAGACACAGCAGTTTAGTTAATATCCCTAAACTTTGGTTTTCTTACAGGGAAACTGATTGCAGGGGGTCTTTATCTTTGACAAGGCTACTTTAGGAAATGTTTATCTAAAACAACTGATGAAATGTAACATGCTATAATCATTTTGGGAACCATTTTGGAAATTTATGTAATGATAAATTATAAACTTGCTATGCCATCTGGTCATTCCATGCCTAAGTGTTTACCATACAAATTAAAATATGTAATCCTATTTAGCTTGTACATTAATAGTGAGAGCAAACTATCTATTGGCAATAGTGTGGAAATGACCCTAGTGTGCATTAACAGGTGAATGGGACAGTTTGTGATGTTCTCATATCATGTAATATGGGCTTACAAAACATAAAGCTATGTAATGACACATGAAACAAGATTATGAATCACAAGACAATTACACCGAGTAGAAGCCAGAATTTTGCTATATTACTCTATTCATAGAAATTTTTAGAAAATTCAAACTAAGGCATAGCCAAAAGAAGTCCTTCAGTGCTTATGTGTGGATTGGAGTGTAGATGGATGCCGACTTAAAGGGAGCACCAGAGAATAAGTGAATAGCAGACTTGTGTGTCTCCCAGAGTTTGCTGGTCTGAGGAACATACATCAAAGTGAGCAAAATATGCATTTAACACATTTTTCTAATTAGCGTGTCAATACATCCAAAAGAAACAATCTGCAGTGAGACAATTTTTAATAAGCTCAGATACAATAGCCAGAAGTAAATATGTTCTTTGTTGTTTTTATGAAAAATTGGGATGATAATTCTCCTATATATTGTATCCAAAAATTTTCTTATTTCTGTTTTATTTCTTCTCGCCTAAAACTTTATTAATATTTTTGCTTAAAACATGCCAAACAAATATTTTCATAAGGTTTTGGTTCGTTGTAATAATTTTATGCTAATTAAAGTTTGCTGTGTGTATATATTTGTCTAGGTATTTAATATACCAATATTATCACAGTCATAATGTTTATTTTTTATGGTTTCCTTTTTCTATTAAGAAAGGACTCTATTTTACCTCCTTAAAAGTTAATATATTCACTTCCTAGACTAATAACCTAGTATTCAAAATTCCTCTTCAGAAATCATTGTCCTTCCACCTGTAACTTATTCCTTCTGGTTCACGCAACACCTTTGACCTCTCTTTATAATTTCATCTGTCAAGTGACTTTTAATCTCTTCTCCTTCTCCTTCAACAACACCATGAATACAAGGATTCCTTTTAGTTGTCCCGTAAAACCTAGCAGAAGAGCTTGAGAAACTCCTTTTGACTTTCCGGACAACACAAATTTCCTAGGGGCACAACAGATTCTCTTTGATGGTCTCTTGTTGGTGATTTTTGTCTCTTAATGTTTTTTAAGACATGCTAACACTTATTAAGATAGAGGGAGAAACTAAGTGGAAGAAGAGGAAGATACACAAGAGACAAGAGGCCAAAGGAACTGCAGCCAAATTTCACCAACTCCATGCAGATACTGAGTGAGCTAAGCACATAAGCTATTTTTTGAAGTCAGCGCTTTTCCACAAAATTATGATTCCATTTACCTTTCTAGAATACCAGGTCCCTTATGTTTTCTGCTTGGAAGACTTCTGTCATTTCTTAGCTCTACTGACTTGCAAAGCTTCACTGTCTATATGCTCTAGTCCCAGCTTTCCTTTCACTGGCTTCTCCTCCTCACTATCATTTTCTACCCACTCCTCTTTTTTAAGAATACATTACAGCTTACCTCTTCCTTCCTTCTCCTGTTAGTCCTTTTTTCTCACAGTGTCTTAGACAGTGAACTAGGGCTTGATACTGACTGTATCATCAAGCTATATGTCCAGTTCCCCATTCTCCCCTTTTCCATTTTGAAGCAAGACCTTATTTAGTTGTCCAAACAGACCTTGGCATGTGGTCTTACTGTCTCTGCCTCAGGTGCAGTTGGTATCGTCAGGATTTTATTGCATCGTGATCTTTCCATCACTCAACTTTGGCCCACTGCTATTTACTCCTTTGACAAGCATTTCCATGAGTCTGTACTTCCTTCAAGCCTTTGTGGACACACTGGTCCTCTGACAAGTTCCTGTGAGGGGTAGAGATTATCTTTCTCCTCTCTGTCACTGAAAAACCGTTTTGTGTCACATGTGTTTGCATCGCTTTTGTTGGATGGCTGTCCTCCACCTGGTCTATTATATAAAGGGTTCATGATTCGTTTTTATTAGTTTAAATTTTTCAGTTTTTTAAATTTCTTTTTACTGTCCATTAAATTCATAGCCCTTTTTTAGTTTTGTGGGGACCAACATGGAAAGTTCGCTGACGGAGAAGGATCAAAAGATATTTGTTTAATGAGTGAATGAATTAATGGAAATGATGGAAAAATGATCCTGTGAAATAAATTCTTATCCCCTCATTACCCATGAGAAAATTGAGGATCAGAGAGTTTAAATTGCCAAGTTAATAATGTTCCATTATTTCTAAAAGAGTTAACAAGACAATAGGATGGTGAAGGGGGAAGGAAGGAAAACCTCTATGGAGAGAATAGACCCAGGCCATGAACATAAGCTTTATTACATGTTTAGTTGCATAGTACATGCTAAATCAGAGTCCTGATTATATCCATCATGGCTCTCTCAAAACCAATAACCCCAGACCTTTAGTTACATAACTCCCTGTTGCTATGATTCTCTGTCCTGGGTCACATCTCCTAATCCTGCCTGTGACTTCAGTTGTAACTGTGGTGAGGTGAGCAGTTCCATACAAAATCGCAGTCTCCTCTCACACTCTTTCTAGCCCTCGAGATTTTTTCAAACCCCAAGTTCTTACCTAACCCCCATCCAGACATGTTCAGGAAGCAAAGGGAAATTTTATTGATGATCCGAACATATATTCTACAAAGAATTTTCCTTGGGTTTACCTATCGTTTTGGCACACGTCCTTGCACAGCAGCATATGTCTCTATTTTACTCATATGCATAGCTTTTCAGGAATAACAAATCAAATCTTCCATGCCATGCAGGTGTCCAGATCTCTTATGCCCATTCTCTGAGACTGGACATGACATGGAGAATTACATGTAGGAAGTTTATTATGATGTGTTCCTATGCCGAAGAGGATAACATTAGATTATGCTGACAGCAGTTGTTCTAGATGGGGGGAAGCTTTCTATTGTGTGGCATTCATCACAAAGGGCTTAACTAGAGCTGAGGGGGCCATTCAGAGTTCACATGCAGAACCAAGAGAACAGGGCCAGGGTCAGTCCCGCTCCATGGACCAGTCTCTGAATGTGGACTCTTTCTAGGTGAAAGGAATAACCTGAGTCATAAGCAATAGCTCCTGCTTAAGACAGCCTGTAGAAAGGAGGTCAGCAGAACACTGTCAGCCACTGACCCACTAACCTAAAGAGGAATGATACAGGCTGATGGGGCATCAGTAGCACACCACAGGTTCACTGTGTTCTTATTGTTTGCGTTCTCCCATCCCTCACCTCCAAGAGCTGGTATGTCTCTGACTAATTCTTTTAGAGAGATTCTACACAATACAACTCGAGGGCTGTCAACAATTTAAAACGCAAAGACAGAATAAAATATATTTTTATGAAGCTATTTCTACTTAGTAATTGCTTTTGTTTAGAAAATAACCTGAAAATTCTAACTCTTACCAGAATGACTTTAAAGACTTTGCTAAAATCTTCTAAAGTGTCATAAACAACAAGAGAAAGAAGACACCATAGTGTATTTTTCCTCATTTTGTTCAATAGCGACCAGGTATGGTGATAAGAAAAGCTTCAAAAGGTAATTGGGATGTCTCCTGCAATGTTATATGGGTACTAAAGTTTCTAACTGCCTTAATAAAACCAAATGACTAGAGTTGAGTACTTTATGCCACCTTACTGACTAAAAATTAGTTCTTAAGTCAGAATTTTACAGTGTATTAATAACATTAAACTCTACCCTCCAAAAGATCCCCACACAGTTCCCCCAAAGAAGCACTTGAGCCATTAGTTTCTTGAGAACTTCCTATATTACTAATTTTCAAAGAATTTCCATCGGCAGTCTCAAGGCCTGCATTTTTCTGAGACAGGTTGTCCAACAACTCTCATCCTTATCAAAAAGCCATTCATTCTTTCCCGGCACCTTCAAAGTCATTCAAAGTATCAATAGATGTCTCTTCATAATTTGGTGTAAAAAAAGAAAAGCAAATTTTAAACTTTGTTTTCCTAAATATTTATTCCAAAGACTACATTTTCACAGTGGTTTTAATCCTAATGTCATCCCTAAAATAAATCATTATGTGTACTTCATGTGATCTTTTCAGAATGCAATAAAACAGATTGTTTTTAATGGCTGTTCCAGCGATGAAAAATATCTGTGTTAGGTGGGAACAGCAAATTGATGCTTTTTCAATTCCTTTTAATGGCACGAGGATCTTTGCAACCTGCTGTGAAAAATATTCTCTTAATGATAGGCCTGTGGCACAACTTAAGGAGTCATCAAGAAATAAATGTGCTGCTGTCTGCCTGGCAGCTTGGTGTCCCTTAATTGAAGTGTTATAAGATTCTGTGCAGAGGAAGCCTCCAGGGTTTCATAGCTAAATGGCACGGACACCTCTGATAATACATGCAGATGAAGATGTGTCAATACAATCTCCACCAATTTGCTGTAATAGCAGGGACTGATTAATTTTATAACCACGGGTGCTTCTATTAGCTAACCTAAGGAATGATTTAGACTTTATTAAGCAACTTATTTCTATCTTCTTTTCAAGAGACTACTGCAACATAGTTTATCTCTGAGTGCTACACTGGAGCACATTTTCTAATAAGAATTCTAAATGTATTATTAAAGAAAGGAACATGAGTTGGCCCTAGCTTTCAGGAAGCAGTAACCATAGGAACTTTGTGTGACTCCCACTATCTCAAATGCACTTGAGCAAACTTAGAGTTTCTCAAAAACAAAGTAACTTCATATTTGAAGCAATTGAGTTGGAAGCTCTGATATACATTTTTAATGTGCACAAAATAAAGGAACCGAATCCAAAAGCATGTGGCTGTATATTTTTATCTTTTTCGTGAGATAAAATTGCATTAATATTTTATGATAATTGCCCGTGGACATCTAACATCATTTGGTTACACATAATCAACTAATGCTTTATATTTTAAGGCTTTGTTCAATAAAAAATTAATCATCACGCATGGGTGGGCAATGTATTTGGATGTTTGACTACAAGATCCTATGCATAAAAAGGTTCTGGTTTATATACTGAAAATCAAATTGCAGATACATTCAGATAGCAATAAATTTGATAGAAGGACTCATTTAAAAATTGCAAAATATGAACTCAAGGACATACTTTTATAACTTGTGAAATCATAAACAAAGTGAAACTGCATTTTACTATAAGCTGAATGTCCACTACTTTATTTTTAAAGATGATGGAAAATCCATTGAAAACAATTGTACTATACAAACAGTGAGAGCATTATTGTTCCCTATTACTGACTTAGAGCCTGGAATTGAGGATGTGTATGGAATGTCTACAAGTAATTTCTGGGCAGAGCACTCACACTTCCACACCACTTGAGTACTTTATTTCCTTCTTCTACAGCATTTTGGGGTAAAGAGATTAATGACAGCCATTGAGGGAGAGCACATCCTCAAGTGCTTTCAAGACTACTTGCAATAAAAACTTTGTTTGCAGCAAAATTATTCTAAGCATTCTGGGTCTATTTTGCAATAATTATGATTACAGTGTGTTTTACATTCATTCTTTGAAAATTACTATACAATACAATTTTATTATACAACTTTGTCTACAATAGAAGATAAATGTCTTATAACCTCAAAACCTGTAGGAGAGATGAAAACTATATAACTGAGCAATACAGAGAACAAAACAATAAATTCTGAATGACATATGCTATCTAAGTAATATTAATCCCAGCCTGTTTTAACAAGTGTGATAGGTTAGGATTTGAACATACCTGCTACTCAGTAATGCCAGAATTGCTTTACAATCTCTAGTAGCTCTTTAATGTCTTGCTTATCATTTCCTACATTAAATAAAGCAGACATTACATCATATCTCCTTTGAAGTTACACTTCCCTTTGTTATTTTATTATCAGTCACAGCTACACTACTTTGGTAATATGCTTAGTAAATCTATACATGATTCAAAGGGACTGGAAATTTATATTACTTTTAGAAGATCACAAATTTTAGGTCACTTTTGCCTGTGGTACAAAGTCTTTCAGAGCTAAGAAAAATGCACACCAGTATATGACCATTTGTGTTTATGATCTTTATGTTTAAGATAACTGGCAAAAAAAAAAAATCCAGGCATTTTCTATCGCCAAAAAAACAAAATTATTTATTGGTTGCCATAGAAAAATCACACGAAGGTCACCAGTAGGTTTTTTTTGTTTTGTTTTGTTTTGTTTCATTTGCTTTTCTTTTATTGGATACCTTTTATTTACATTTCAGCACTGTTAAGACTGGTGGAAAGAAGCCTTGACTTCTGGGTTTGTGCATTTCTGATAATTTTCACTTGAATTTCAACCAAGTTTTCTCACCATCCATTTTCAATATGAAAAATTATCAAAATGCTTAACATTGAATAAAACACTTAGAAATAACAAGTGCTTGGTTTCTAGTGAATCAAAGATTCCAGGATTATAGAAAGAATAAAACTAAGGTTTGAGAAGACTGTAAGAAACCATAAGATGACATTTTAAAGGAAACATGGGAAGTGTAATCAACTGCACTAAAATAACTTTAATGTATGTCCCACTGAAAGTAAATATTTCGGCTACATTCACAGCATATCAATATGTCCTTATAAGATAGCCACATATCACTCGGGCACTTAAGCTGAAGGAGTGCTGAGGTCCAGACTGTGCCCAGATCTGAAGGGACCCAGTCAAACAGCTCCCTGCACCCAAATCCCGTGGGAGGGAGAGCTAGACCTTCAGAGAGGCAGACACGCCTGAGAAGCCAAAGGAGACTACTCTCTGCCCACATTTCTGATTCTAGAGGAAAATGCCTGGCGCCATCTGGGACCCTTGTGCACAGGGACCTGAGAGAAGGCAGGGCAGGCACTTCTGGTTGCTGCCCTCATGGAGAACTGAAGCAAAGCCCCAAGGAGCAACTTCAGGTCCAAGACCAAAGGTAAGACCAACTTTTCTGGTCCAAATGACCAGCCTAGTGGACTCAGGACACACGCCCACAGGAACAGCTGAAAACCAGTAGACAGGAAAGACTACAGGGCTGAAAGCAGAACACTTTGTTCCCATAACTGGCTGAAAGAAAACAGGAAAACAGGTCTACAGCACTCCTTACACACAGGCCTACAGGATGGTCTAGCCACTTTCAGAAATAGCAGAACAAGGTAATACCAGAGACAACCTGATGGCAAGAGGCAAGCACAGGAACCCAAGCAACAAAAACCAAGACTACATGGCATCATCGGAACCCAATTCTCCCACCAAAGCAAACACTGAATATCCAAACACACTGAAAAAGCAAGATCTTGATTTAAAATCACAATTGATCATGATGATGGAGGACTTCAAGAAAGACATAAAGAACTCCCTTAGAGAAATGCAGGAAAACACAAATAAACAGACAGAAGCCTATAGAAAGGAAAGACAAAAATCCCTGAAAGAATTATAGGAAAACACAACCAAACAGGTGAAGGAATTGAAAATGGAAGTAGAAGCAATAAAGAAAGCCCAAAGGGAGACAACCCTGGATATAGAAAACCAAAGGAAGAGACAAAGAACTATAGATACAAGCATCACCAACAGAATACAAGAGATAGAAGAGAGAATCTCAAGAGCAGAAGATTCCAAAGAAATCAACAACACAACTGTCAAAGATAATGTAAAACAGAAAAAGCTACTGGTCCAAAACATACAGGAAATCCAGGACTCAATGAGAAGATCAAACCTAAGGATAATAGGTATAGAAGAGAGTGAAGACTCCCAGCTGAAAGGACCAGTAAATATCTTCAACAAAATCATAGAAGAAAACTTCCCTAACCTAAAAAAAGAGATACCCATAGGCATACAAGAAGCCTACAGAACTCCAAATAGATTGGACCAGAAAAGTAACCCCTCCCATCACATGAGAGTCAAAACACCAAGTGCACAAAACAAAGAAAGAATATTAAAAGCAGTAAGGGGAAAAGGTCAAGTAACATATAAAGACAGACCTATCAGAATTACACCAGACTTCTTACCAGAGACTATGAAAACCAGAAGATCCCAGACAGAGGTCATACAGACCATAAGAGAACACAAATGACAGCCCAGGTTACTGTACCCAGCAAAACTCTCAGTTAACATAGATGGAGACACCAAGATATTCCACGACAAAACCAAATTTACACAATATCTTTTTACAAATCTAACCTTACAAAGGATAATAAATGGTAAAGTACAACAGAAGGAGGCAAGCTGTACCCTAGATAAAACAAAAAACTAATCCTTTTGCAGCAAAACAAAAAGAAGACAAGCACACAAACATAATCTCACATCCAAATATGAATATAACAGGAAGCAACAATCAGTATTCCTTAAAATCTATCAATGTCAATGGACTCAATTCCCCAATAAATAGACACAGATTAAAAAAACTGGATATGCAATGAGGACCCAGCATTTTGCTGCCTACAGGAAACATACTTCAGAGACAAAGACAGACACTACCTCAGAGTAAAAGACTGGAAAACACCCTTCCAAGCAAATGGTCTGAAGAAGTAAGCTGGAGTAGCCATTCTGATAAATAAAATCGATTTTCAATCAAAAGTCATCAAAAAAGATAAGGAAGGACACTTCATATTCATCAAAGGAAAAAACCCACCAAGATGAACTCTCAATCCTAAATATCTAAGCTCCATACACAAGGCACCTACATACATAAAAGAAACCTTACTAAAGCACAAAGCACACATTGCACGTCACACAATAATAGTAGAAGATTTCAACACCCCACTCTAATCTATGGAAACAGAAATTAAACACAGACATAGACAGACTAACAGAAGTTATGAACCAAATGGACTTAACAGATATTTATAGAACATTCTATCCTAAAACAAAAGGATATACCTTCTTCTCACAATCTCATGGTACTTTTTCCAAAATTGACCATATAATTGATCACAAAACAGGCCTCAACAGATACAGAAAGTTAGAAATAATTCCATGCTTCCTATCAGACCACCACAGGCTAAATCTGATCTTCAATAACAATAAGGAAAGAATGCCCACATATATATGGAAGATGAACAATGCTCTATTCAACGATAACCTGGTCAAGGAACAAATAAAGAAAGAAATTAAAGATTTCTTAGAATTTAATGAAAATGAAGGTACAACATACCCAAATTTATGGGACACAATGAAAGCAGTGAAGGGGAAATCTCATAGCTCTGAGTGCCTGCAGAAAAAAATAGGAGAGAGCATATATCAGCAGCTTGACAGCACAACTAAAAGCTTTGGAACAAAAAGAAGCAAATTTACCCAGGAGGAATAGAAGGCAGGAAATAATCAAACTCAGAGCTGAAATCAAAAAAGTAGAAACAAAAAGGACTATACAAAGAATCAACAGAACCAAAAGCTGGTTCTTTGAGAAAAATCAACAAGATAGATAAACCCTTAGCCAGACTAACGAGAGGACACAGAGAGTGTGTCCAAATTAACAAAATCAGAAATGAAAAGGGAAACATAACTACAGACTCAGAGGAAATTCAAAAAATCATCAGATCTTACTATAAAAGCCAATATTCAACAAAACTTGAAAATCTGGAGAAAATGGACAATTTCCTAGACTGATACCAGGTACCGATGTTAAATCAGGAACAAACAAACCATGTAAACATCCCCAAAACTCCTATAGAAATAGAAGCAGTCATTATAAAAGTTGCCCAACGAAAAAGACCCCAGGTTCAGATGGATTCAGTGTAGAATTCTATCAGACCTTCATAGAAGACCTCATACCAATACTATCCAAACTATTCCAAAAAAAATTGAAACATTTGGAGCACTACCAAATTCCTTCTTTGAAGCCACAATTACTCTTATACCTAAACCACACAAAGACCCAACAAAGAAAGAGAACTTCAGACCAACTTCCCTTATGAATATCGATGCAAAGAAACTCAATAAAATTCTTGTAAACCAAATCCAAGAGCACATCAAATCAATCATTCATCATGATCAAGTAAGCTTCATTCTAGGGATGAAAGGATGGTTTAATATACAGAAAACCATCAATGTAATCCACTATATAAACACACTGAAAGATAAAAACCACATGATCATTTCATTAGATGCTGAGAAAGCATTTGACAAAATTCAACACACCTTCATGATAAAAGTCCTAGAAAGAACAGGAATTCAAGGCCCATACCTAAACATAGTAAAAGTCATAAATAGCAAACCAGTAGCTATTATTAAACTAAATGGAGAGAAACTTTAAACAATCCCACTAAAATCAAGGACTAGACAAGGCTGCCCACTCTCTCTCTACTTATTAAATATAGTTCTCGAAGTTCTAGATAGAGCAATCAGACAGCCAAAGGAGATCAAGGGGATACAGATTGGAAAAGAAGAAGTCAAAATATCACTATTTGCAGATGATATGATAGTATATTTAAGTGATCCCAAACGTTCCACCAGAGAACTACTAAAGCTGATAAACAACTTCAGCAAAGTGGCTGGGTATAAAATTAACTCAAATAAATCAGTAGCCTTCCTCTACACAAAAGAGAAACAAGCCGAGAAAGAAATTAGGGAAACGACACCCTTCATAATAGACCCAAATAATATAAAGTACCTCGGTGTGACTTTAGCCAAGCAAGTAAAAGATGTGTACAATAAGAACTTCAAGACTCTGAAGAAAGAAATTGAAGAAGACCTCAGAAGATGGAAAGATCTCCCATGCTCATGGATTGGCAGGATTAATATAGTAAAAATGGCCATTTTACCAAAAGCAATCTACAGTTTCAATGCAATCCCCATCACAATACCATTCCAATTCTTCGTAGAGTTAGACAGAACAATTTGCAAATTCATCTGGAATAATAAAAACCCAGGATAGCTAAAACTATCCTCAACAATAAAAGGACTTCCAGGGAAATCACTATCCCTGAACTCAAGCAGTATTACAGAGAAAGAGTGATAAAAAAAAACTGTATTGTATTGGTATAGAGACAGGCAGATAGACCAGTGAAATAGAATTGAAGACCCAGAAATGATCCCACACACCTATGGTCACTTGATTTTTGACAAAGGAGCCAAAACCATCCAATGGAAAAAGATAGCATTTTCAACAAATGGTGCTGGTTCAACTGGAGGTCAACTTGTAGAAGAATGCAGATTGATCCATTCTTATCACCCTGTACAAAGCTTAAGTCCAAGTGGAACAAGGACCTCCACATCAAACCAGATACACTCAAAATAATAGAAGAAAAGTGGGGAAGAATCTCAAACACATGGGCAGTGGAGAAAATTTCCTGAAGAAAACACAAATGGCTTATGTTCTAAGATCAAGAATTGACAAATGGGATCTCATAAAAATACAGAGCTTCTGTAAGTCAAAGACACTGTTGTTAAGACAAAACAGCAACGAACAGATTGGGAAAAGATCTTTACCAATCCTACAACTGATACAGGGCTCATATCCAAAAAATACAAAGAACTCATGAAGTTAGAATGCAAGGAGACAAATAACCCTATTAAAATATGGGGTTCAGAGCTAAACAAAGAATTCACAGCTGAGGAATGCCGAAAGGCTGAAAAGCAACTAAAGAAATGTTCAACATCTTTAGTCATAAGGGAAATGCAAATCAAAACAACCCTGAGATTCCACATCATACCAGTCAGAGTGGCTAAGATCAAAAACTCAGGTGACAACAGATGCTGGCGAGGATGTAGAGAAAGAGGAATACTCCTCCATTTTTGGTGGGATTGCAGACTGGTACGACCATTCTGGAAAATAGTCTGGAGGTTCCTAAGAAATTTGGACATTGCACTACCTGAGGACCCAGCTATACCTTTCTTGGGCATATACCCAAAAGATGCCCCAACATATAACAAAGACACATGCTTCACTATGTTCATAGCAGCCTTATTTATAATAGCCAGAAGCTGGAAAGAACCCAGATGCCCTTCAACAGAGGAATGGATACAGAAAATGTGGTACATCTACACAATGGAATATTACTCAGCTATCCAAAACATTGACTTTATGAAATTCATAGGCAAATGGATAGAACTGGAAAATATCATGTGAGATAACCCAATCACAGAAAAACACACATGGTGTACACTCCTTGATAAGTGGATATTAGCCCAAATGCTCAAATTACCCTAAATTCACAGAACACATGAAACTCAAGAAGGATGACCAAAATGTGGATGCTTCACTCCTTCTTTAAAAGGGGAACAAGAATACCCTTGGCAGGGAAGAGAGAGGCAAAGATTAAAACAGACACAGAAGGAACACCCATTCAGAGCCTGCCCCACATGTGGCCCATACATAACAGCCATCCAATTAGACAAGATGGATGAAGCAAAGAAGTGCAGGCCGACAGGATCCGGATGTAGATCGCTCCTGAGAGACACAGCCAGAATACAGCAAATTCATAGGCAAATGCCAGCAGCAAACCATGGAACTGAGATCAGGACCCCCGTTGAAGGAATCAGAGACAGGACTGGAAGAGCTTGAAGGGGCTCGAGACCCCATATGAACAACAATGCCAACCAACCAGAGATTCCAGGGACTAAACCACTACCCAAAGACTGTACATGGACTGACCCTGGGCTCCAACTGCATAGGTAGCAATGAATAGCCTAGTAAGAGCACCAGTGGAAGGGGAAGCCCTTGGTCCTGCCAAGACTAAACCCCCAGTGAACATGATTGTTGAGGGGAGGGCAGTAATTGGGGGAGGATTGGGAGGGGAACACCCATATATAATGGAAGGGGGGTTAGGAGGATGTTGGCCTGAAAACTGGGAAAGGGAATAACAATTATAATGTAAATAAGAGATATCCAATTTATTAAAGATGGAGAAAAAGAAAAAGAAAAAAATATAGCCACATATAGTAAACCATTTCACGTTAAAATAAAATTTTAGAGATGAAGAAACTAAATCTAAATAATGCAGAACTAAGAATTTTATTTTTGTATTTTGAGAACTTTCCTCAACCATTCCCTGGAAGACATTCAGCCTGTTCTCGATAGCCCCATTGTACTCTGCAAGTGCAAGTTTATAGAAGTGAAAAGTAACAGGAAATACTGAAGAAATGTGAGAACATCTGGAAATAAATAGGGAGCATTATCACAGAGGAAATAAGGAAACGCTGCTTACCCTAGTCAGTGGTGAGCTGTAATCCATGTGGAAAAGGCTAACGTGAGAAGTGACGTGAGCATCACCAGGCAAGATGTTGAGTATCACACTTAGACATATGGAGCATGCTCTCGTCATAGAAAGGCTTTGCTTGACCCCCAAACAGGCGGAGCCAATTTCTATTGGGAAATCTGAATTCAAGCTTCCTAGTAAAGCCACCACGTAACAGAGAAATGCACACTCCAGAACTAGTGCACATCTCCCCTATCCTGACAGCCAAGAGCACGTTTTCACAGGTAATCATTTATGAATGACCACGGATTATTCTTTCAGGAGCTTCCTTGTTATAGTCTGTGCCTGAGAACACGTTTGTTGATTGTGCTAATAATGGGATATAGAAGGGAAAATAAAAGCTATGTCAAAACAATAATAATAATGTAAAGATCACATAAACACAGATTTTATGCCAAGGATTTTCTGTTGTTTTTGAGAGGAAAGAAAATTCCCTCTCCAGTCTTCAGAGAGTAATTCGCTAAGTGAACCTTAGTTTACGACAGCTTAGCTCCGTAAATGGTGAACAGAATAAAATGTTAGGATAAGCAGAGGTTAATTTGTATTAGGTATTCTTTTTTAACACTGTTGGTAATATAAAGAATTATGTCTATATCAGAGACACAGTTGGCCAGGATCACTGCTTACTTGAGCCTCAATGAAATAAAACCAAAGCCTTGCAGTTTTGTAAAAGGAAAATCTATTATGAAAATGAGATTTGGGGTATACAAATGATGACACAATTCATGACTTCATTCGGCTGTGAGCATATTTCTTAGTTGTTACCCTTTTATTTGTAGGAGAGATGGTCAGCGGTTAAGTGTACTTGCTGCTTTTACAGAGGACTCAGATTCACTTCCCAGCACTCTTATGGAGGCCCACAACCACCTCTAACTCCTTATCCATAAGACACAGCATCCTCTTCTGGTCTCCACAGACACTATACACACTGTACACGTACTCACAGGCATAAGCTCCAAACATATAAGATAAACATACGTCTGTAAAAGATAAAAGTTAACGCAGTGTTTTATCCCTTCAAATATTTCTGTTTCTTCAAAGTAGAAAGACAATACTTCTCAGATTCTTATTCTGAAAAGAAAAATGCTCTTAAAAATTGCACCAAGGGTTGGGGATTTAGCTCAGTGGTAGAGCGCTTGCCTAGGAAGCGCAAGGCCCTGGGTTCGGTCCCCAGCTCCGGAAAAAGTTGCACCTAACCCTCAAGAAACTGGAGGCCCCAGGAAGTTTAGAGGTCTGGTTGGGTTTGGGAGGTGGGGACATCCTCGTGGACATGGGGGGTATGGGGATGGGCATGGAAGAGGTATGGGATGTGGAACAGTTGGAGGGTAGACCAGGAGGAGAATAAGATCTGGAGTGTAAAAATAAAAATAAATAAATAAACAAACAAAAACAAAAAATTGTCATAGATAGTATTAATTCCCAATGTGGTTGTATCTATTTATAATTGCTATTAGTTTCATAAATATTTGCTTGTTAATTTAAAAATGATATTATGTATTGCTAAACTTTGTACTATTTTAAGTAATTATAAATGTATGACAAGACTGCTATACTTTTCTAAACAAGCAAATATAAATACAGTGGAGAATAATCTTTTTCATTATATTGAATCTCATTCATGTCTATATCAGTAGAACACAACTAGATTATACATTTGTGTCTCTATCTGATCACCTGATGATTTGTTATTTAATTGAAATATATCAAAAACCTCACTTCACACAGATAACAAAAACAAAGGGTATTTTAGGGATATTGTTTTGTTTGACTGGATGTACTTCTTTAGCATTCTACTGAACCTTATCAAACAGAAGCATAAGCTACTTGAATTGACTAGCTGCTGGGATATGTAACTGTCTCTCTGATATTCTGAATAAAAATCCTTCATGTATGTACAATGGAGTGTGACAGTTGTGTCACTTGGGAGTTCTGTTTCTTCTTTGGTTTTGTTTGTTTGTTTGTTTGTTTGTTTGTTTTGCTTTTTAATCTCCACAGTGGCTGTCCAATTTCCCATTTCCAATAGTAAATAAGATATGCTCTTTTATCCCTGTATCTTTACTACAATTTGTTGTAATTTGTTTTCTTAAGAGTACACATTTGCCTTTCCCTGATGGTTAGGGATATTGAATGCTTTTTCAACTATTTAATAACAATCTGTCTTTGTTCTCTTGAGACTTGCCTGCTCAGCTCAGTGGACTCTTTATCAATGTGGATGATTTGAAAGGTTTTTATTCAAGTTTTGTATTTGTTTATTCAAGTTCTGGAGATGAATCCTGAATCCGGTACACAGTTGGCAAAGATCATTACCTTTTGATAGACTATCTCTTTATGCTGGTGAAGGTTTCCTCTGCTTTACAAAGTGGTATTTTCTTAAAGGTTAATGGTAGTATAGAATAAAAACTAAGTCAATAGAATCTTTTGTTTCATGTTACAATGCAGCTCTCTGGTTGGTTCTGTTCCGTGCTTTGGGTGTTTTATTACATGGATGATTTTATAGCATCCTGCATTGACAAATCATCAAATCCTATCTTTGTATATTTATAAACATAGCATACCTTGCAAGACTAAGTACTGGTGTCAGGCCCAAGCTTAGAGAAGTGGTTATCTATACTTTCCTTTTGAGGTCTTTGTGACAAGGAAAAGCAGGCTATTTCTCTAAGAAGCAGACCATCATCCACTTGACCATGCATGCACGGTAGCTATAAATCCATTCTGGACCCTAATGCACTGAAGGCATTCTACTACATGTTTCCTGTTTTTACATAAATTGAATCTTTTCAAACAGAAAAAAGTCATTGAAAGCATCTTTAAATTATTTTTCTTCCTTTTCCTACAGACCTAAAAGCATAATATTCAGTATCTTTGAAGATGAAGATGGAGAGATTAAGAGGGTATGGAGGGGTGGCACATATGAAGACTATGTGTCAGCAGAACAGCTAAGTAGGTGTTTCTGCCCCTCACCTTTCATCCTCCAAGGAAACATCAACTCTGACAATCATCACGGGCAAAAGTAATTTTTAGGATCCTGAGCAGTCCCAATGGCAGAATACCTCAAGGCCAGTAGAGACCATGTGGTCCTGATATTTCTCCCATGAAGAAAGGTAAGAGAGTAGTGAGTGTAGTTTCCACAGTTACCTGAGAGACAACCTTCCTGTCTCACACTAAAAATATTGAAGCATCTTGTGGTTGAATAATATAAAGGCAGCTAATAATGGTGAAAGAGTTGGAATCTGATAGAGAATGGGACAGAAGAGTCAACATAAGACTGCGATATCTACTTGCCAGTTGCATCTAAAGCCACTCCCTTAAGTCTTCTGGGACATATTCAACCATAGGACATGCCTCAATCGAGCATCCCTGAAAATACTAAACATGAACATCAGTGGACTAGGCATGAACAGATGCATGTTTCAAGCTTGGTTGCTTGACTTGGGGGAGATATTTAACTTTGAACACTGCAAAGAAGCACCCTAGAGAAACTAATTAAGATTAGGGGACCGGCACAAGATAAATAAAAAATACACAAGTCTCTGTTATAGATACCGCTAATTGACAACTTGACTTAAGTTAGAATCACCTGGGAGATGAGCCCCTGGAATTGTCCTAGTGGGATTACCTTGATTTCATTAATTCGCGTTGGGGGTCATCAACTGATGATAGTACCAGACTGTAGGCAGAGAATCTTAGACCGCATAAGAGAAGAGAAAACAAGCTGAGCACTGGGACATATGTATGCATTCATTGCTCCACATTCTTCGTGTTGTATGTAATATGACAAGTTCCCTTCAGTCCCTGCTACTTTGATTTCTCTCCCACTATGACTGGCTATCTGAAACTGTGAGCTCAAAAAACCTTTCCTTTCTTTCTTTCTTTTTTTTTTTTTTATTAACTTGAGTATTTCTTATATACATTTCGAGTATATTCCCTTTCCCGGTTTCCAGGCAAACATCCCCCTAATCCCTCCCCCTCCCCTTCTTTATGGGTGTTCCCCTCCCAATCCTCCCCCCATTGCTGCCCTCCCCCCAACAATCTAGTTCACTGGGGGTTCAAACTTAGCAGGACCCAGGGCTTCCCGTTCCACTGGTGCTCTTACTAGGATATTCATTGCTACCTATGAGGTCAGAGTCCAGGGTCAGTCCATGTATAGTCTTTAGGTAGTGGCTTAGTCCCTGGAAGCTCTGTGCTTGGCATTGTTGTAGATATGGGGTCTTGAACCCCTTCAAGCTCTTCCAGTTCTTTCTCTGATTCCTTCAACGGAGGTCCTATTCTCAGTTCAGTGGTTTGCTGCTGGTATTCGCCTCTGTATTTGTGTATTCTGGCTGTGTCTCTCAGGAGCGATCTACATCCGGCTCCTGTCGGCCTGCACTTCTTTGCTTCATCCATCTTGTCTAATTGGGTGGCTGTATATGTATGGGCCACATGTGGGACAGGCTCTGAATGGGTGTTCCTTCAGTCTCTGTTTTAATCTTTGCCTCTCTCTTCCCTGCCAAGGGTATTCTTGTTCCCCTTTTAAAGAAGGAGTGAAGCATTCACATTTTGATCATCCGTCTTGAGTTTCATGTGTTCTATGCATCTAGGGTAATTCAAGCATTTGGGCTAATAGCCACTTATCAATGAGTGCATACCATGTGTGTTTTTCTGTGATTGGGTTACCTCACTCAGGATGATATTTTCCAGTTCTATCCATTTGCCTATGAATTTCATAAAGTCAATGTTTTGGATAGCTGAGTAATATTCCATTGTGTAGATGTACCATATTTTCTGTATCCATTCCTCTGTTGAAGGTGCTTTCGTCAGGATATTTTAGTTCAGCCACAGAAAAGAAATCAAGGCAACTTTCAACTCCAAAAAATCAGAAAGAGGGAAGTGGTGAGTCTATAGATATGATGTAAAAGATCAAACAATTTCTAACTTGTAAGCCAGTCTCCAAAGACTGGAATAGGTGACTGATCTTCCACATACAAGACTAGCAACAAGAATTCAGGAAACAAAAACCATTGGGAACAAAACAAAACCAATGAGTGAGATTAACAGGAACAGGTAAAAGAAAAGATGTACAATCTACATTAAGGAACAAAACACTTGTAAGCCTTTCAAAAAGGCATTCAACACAATAACAAAAAATGTAAATGATGGAAGGCATAGTGCTCCATCTACAGTGCTTGCTACATAAGCTTAAGAAAGTAAGTTCAAATCTGAGCACTCACATAAAAGGATAGGTGCCAGGTGTCTGTAACTCAGCGCTGAAGTGGTGGTGACTGGAGATCCTCAGGGCTTCTTGGATGTCCAGGCTTGCTTAAATTCCATGTTCAGTAAGAGACAATTCTCAAAAAATAAAGTGGAGAATGATTGAGAAAGACACCTATGCAGATTTTTGTCCACATTATGCACTCATGTCCACATGTACAAATACATCCTAATACATATACATACACAAATATGAATAATATGATTGAAATAGACACAATAGACTTAAGTAGATGTTTCTTTTAAGAGCATTAACAACCAGCCAGCATGGATATGAAAAGATGCTCAACATTATATAGTCATAGAGCCAGGCAAACCAAGAGCTAGACATGATGGGATAAGCCTATAATTCTAGCATGTGGGAGGGGACTCTGAGTTAAGGAGAGTGTCACAAAACTAGCATGGTCTACAAGTTAACTGTTTATCAGTTAGGACTGTATAACAAGGAAGGAGAAATAATGAGAAGAGGGGAAGGAGAGGGAAGGGAGAAAAAGAGAGACTATAAAATTATCACCTCATAACTATTAGAATGGCTATTGTTGAGAAATGATGACAACTGCCCATCAGACTGTGAAGATGAAGAAGCCTCTGTATACTGTTTATGCAAATGCATATCATCGTAGTCATATATTGTTTCCTCAAATGGGGTAGATCTGAATGTCCATCAGGATCAGCATGGTGAAGGAAAGAAAACACAATATACAACTGAATATTACTCAATCTTTAAAATGAAAAAAAGTCCCTTATTACATATTGAATTATAAACACAAACAGCAACTATTTAAAGTGAAGGATATGTCATTGTGGCAAACACATGTAAAATGTATATATGTATAAAATATATTTCACATACTAAAACTATGTAATTTGGATTTGTCAATTATACCTTAATGAGCTGGGAGGGGGACATGTATAAAGAGGGAATTAATTAGATATTAAGAAAGTGGTACACAGGTTTGATGCAATGTATAATTATAGTAAATTTAAAATTTTAAGTTATTTTCTAATATTTTAATATAATTCAATATTGATGAATAACTCACTGGACATAATTGTTGTTATAGAATTTCTGTGATGGATAGCAATACTATGTAGCTGGCTCAGTGTTGCCATTTTTCCCATAGTAGCATGACTTGTAGTAACAAAAGTAACTTTTAAACAATAATAGGTATGGATCAATATGTTATGCAAACATGTACTACATTTCTTGAGTTTGCTTTGGGGAGAAGGAAAGTTGAGTGAATGAATGAATGAGTGAATGAATGAAAGAAGGAAGGAAGGATTAAGGAACACTACCATTTCTTGTGTCACTTTCTGTGCATGACAGCATTTTGTCTAATTAAATCTAATGAATAATTAAGGTACTATGAAGCATAAACAGGAAGTAAACCCAAGCTCATACTAAGATTGTAGAAAAACACAATAAAAGGTTTATACTAAAATAAATGAGCCTTCTAATATAATTTTTGAAATTTGACAACTGACCAAAAGCTATTAAATACATTATATGGTTTAATAAAAATAACTACTTGGGCTAGGTCTGAAAAATCTCTGCAGCTGCAGGGAACTTCTTGGAAATAAAGTATGTGTTTACACAGGTGCAGCCATATTTAACAAAAAAAAATCATGCACTGTACAAACAGCTGCCTGTCTGCTTTCTTTGGCAAAGCTCTTTTCAACTGAACCGATCTGTATCAAGAACATCACTCTATGATACCTATGTAAACAGGACAGGAAAATTCCTGCATGTGGAAGAGACTTCTCAGAATGTGTCTTTTAGATAAACTCTTAAACGAGGAACAGCATAAATGGAGCCTGCTAAGAAAACTGTGCGCTTAAGTGAAATATTTGCCGTGGACTCTGCGTGCACATCTGCAAGAGAGACATTAAGCTTTCAGCGACGTGGTGAGCACAGACCTTATCTCACGCCAGTGATTTGAATGGAATAATAGTTGTCAGAGGGGCTCATAAAACCGAACATGGTTCCTTAAAAGTTTATAATTCTAATCTTAATTTTTGTATAATTTTACAGATTAAACTTAAAAATAACCCATTATGGGGGTTGGGGATTTAGCTCAGCGGTGGAGCGCTTGTCTAGCGAGCGCAAGGCCCTGGGTTCGGTCTCCAGCTCCAGAAAAAAAAGAAAAAAGAAAAAAATAACCCATTATGAAATATATGCTATCCCATCATTTCATTATTAAAATGAATGAAAACAATGTATGTTAATTCATGTGTATTTCTATAGTTATACTGAGGTTGATTTTTTTTATTGACTTTCTAAAACAATCAATGGCAGTAAGGCAATGTGGAGTTAATACTATTTAAAAATCAAGTTGGAATTCTTTAATGGCAATGAGAAAGATGGATTTCTCTCTCTCATCCATCCATCTGTTTCCCCTTCATAGTAAAGAGAGAAACCTGACCTCTCAGCAAAGCCCTAACAAGGTGCTGTAGTCAGAGAATTTTTAAATTAACGCTAACTGGTGCAAAACAAAAGCAAAAACAAAAAGAAAACCATTTACATATGTTGATATGCTCCACCTCGGGGTATTATAATTGCATTATGTTTAAATCAAGTTAAACATATTTCTTCAAATTGTTATCATTTTATGATTAAAAATGTTCAAAATCCTTTCTTTGTGCTTTTTTAACCCCATCCCCTAGAACATATATTAACATATTTACTACCCATTCGTCAGCTTCTCTTTCCCTTTTGCCAGCTAACTTCAGTTCCTGGTAACTACCCCTCAAATTCTGTGAGACCACCATGTTTTGATTTTACACATGACTTTACCCATTCATTCACTCAGTAGCTCTTACAGTGTTCCTGGGTACTGACTACTTCTGGTATGGAGACTAAGCAGAAAGAAACTCCTGCCCTTGAAGAATGGACATTTCCTCAGAACATTAGAAGTTTCTACTGGGAGCTATCAGGAAATATGAAACCTGAATGAGAAACTATGAATGACCTAGAGACTACGTACAGTGACTGGCAAAGAGCTGCCAAGTACAACTCTAACCACTGTCAGTAGTTAGGGTGACTTAGCTGCCATGGTGTTCGCCATTGATCACTTCTCCAATGATCTGAAAAAAGTCCAGGAAGTAAAAACTTGATATGTTCCTAAAGTCAAGCAACCATGTAAGTAATCTCAGCTGTTCATCTAGTTACAGGAAGAAAGTTACAGAAGCAGCGTCCTGGCTATGGTATCATTTACCTTCTTGAAACTTTAGACCAAGGCCAGGTTTCAAAGAACCAACTTTGTTCTGTGTGGAGAGATCCTGTTTAGGGCACAAGCACAACCTTAAACCTCTAAGTACCTGTAGCATTGACCTAGAAAAGCTCCATTGTACAAATTACAGACTTTGACATGCTCTGTGATTGCCAATATATTTCCATCAATATTATATTGTTAATAGCACAAATGTAAATATTTAAATACCTTAAACTGGTATAAGTTCTCTGGAATTCTGAGACTGCTGACCCCCTTCTTAGACCTAACTGCTTCAAATCCCATCATTCCCCATATACCACCACCCATAATAGTTCTTTAGAGTGTTCATCTGTGAGCACCTCCCAGGGCACATTTGATGTTCCCACCTACCTTCAGCAAGAATCCTCTGCATTTAGTTTAGATGGAACTGCCCTTCTTCCACTGGTTCACATGCTACTTGGTGACTCTATTTCCACAGCTCTGTGTTTTCTTCAGAAACGAGCCTGACTCCACGCAAGCATCTTTCTGTTTTTCTCAACAGCATTATTTCTGATTAAAATCTGAGTTTATTGCTTTTACTGCTGTTGTGCTATGGGTATTTTGTTTGTTTTGTATTTGTTTTTGTTGGTGGTGTATTACACTGAAATTTTTATTTGTGTCTTTTTGTATTTAAGCTCTACACGATTTAAGCTCTACGCAAACCAAGCCGATACTTGATTTCAATGTTATATTTATTCTTGGGCACATTTGAATTGTCTTTTGTTTAGTTACCAGATCAATCCTTGTTAATCCTAAAGCAAAACAAATTCTCTTCTTCAGTGTGGAGAAGGAAGACAAACAGCTGGCAGAGGGCTCTTTGCAACATTTTAACCCAGAGGAAACAAATTAAGAATTCAGTGTAGCTGCCCTGTGTAAATTAAATCCTAATCAGAAAATAATCTGATAAAAACCAAAGATGCTACATTATGGGATGAATAAAGAATTCAAATAAAACATTTAAAATTAGAATAAGTGGTTTATCCCATTAACTCTCTCATCCTCTCATCTCTCTCTCTCTCTCTCTCTCTCTCTCTCTTCCTTGAACCCCACCTAAAGGCAGCTTTCTCTCTGTGCCTATACCTCAAAAGCAAGTAAAACTGCTTGAAGACCTTTCCAGAAATTGCTAAGGTTTTTTTTCTTTTTTTTTAATTTATTTTTTTCTCCTCCTCCCCCTCTATATGGGTGTTCCCCTCCCCATTCCCCCCCATTACTGGCCTCCCCACAACAATCCCGTTCACTGGGGGTCCAGCCTTGGCAGGACCAAGGGCTTCCCCTTCCACTGGTGCCCCCACAAGGTTATTCATTGCTACCTATGAATTTGGAGCCCAGGGTCAGTCCATGTATAGTCTTTGGGTAATGGTTTAGTCCCTGAAAGCTCTGGTTGGTTGGCATTTTTGTTTTTATGGGGTCTCGAGCCACTTCTGTTTCTCCAAGCATTCAGGGATCATTTCTATAGTTCGCTAAGGTTTAATAGAGAAAAGATAACTGAATTCCAACAGGATTATGTGTGTCTTAGAATGTGCCCTGAAGGATCCTAGTCTCACAGAGCAATTCAGTTGCAGGGAGTAGGTAGGAATCGAAAGTTACGAAGCCACAATTACTCTTATACCTAAACCACACAAAGACACAACAAAGAAAGAGAATTTCAGACCAATATCCCTTATGAATATTGACGCAAAAATACTCAACAAAATTCTGGCAAACCGAATCCAAGAGCACATCAAAACAATCATCCACCATGACCAAGTAGGCTTCATCCCAGGCATGCAGGGATGGTTTAATATACGGAAAACCATCAACGTTATCCATTATATAAACAAACTGAAAGAACAAAACCACATGATCATTTCATTAGATGCTGAGAAAGCATTTGACAAAATTCAACACCCCTTCATGATAAAAGTCCTGGAAAGAATAGGAATTCAAGGCCCATACCAGAACATAGTAAAAGCCATATACAGCAAACCAGTTGCTAACATTAAACTAAATGGAGAGAAACTTGAAGCAATCCCACTAAAATCAGGGATTAGACAAGGCTGCCCACTCTCTCCCTACTTATTCAATATAGTTCTTGAAGTTCTAGCCAGAGCAATCAGACAACAAAAGGAGATCAAGGGGATACAGATCGGAAAAGAAGAAGTCAAAATATCACTATTTGCAGATGATATGATAGTATATTTAAGTGATCCCAAACGTTCCACCAGAGAACTACTAAAGCTGATAGACAACTTCAGCAAAGTGGCTGGGTATAAAATTAACTCAAATAAATCAGTTGCCTTCCTCTATACAAAAGAGAAACAAGCCGAGAAAGAAATTAGGGAAACGACACCCTTCATAATAGACCCAAATAATATAAAGTACCTCGGTGTGACTTTAACAAAGCAAGTAAAAGATCTGTACAATAAGAACTTTAAGACACTGAAGAAGGAAATTGAAGAAGACCTCAGAAGATGGAAAGATCTCCCATGCTCATGGATTGGCAGGATTAATATAGTAAAAATGGCCATTTTACCAAAAGCAATCTACAGATTCAATGCAATCCCCATCAAAATACCAATCCAATTCTTCAAAGAGTTAGACAGAACAATTTGCAAATTCATCTGGAATAACAAAAAACCCAGGATAGCTAAAGCTATCCTCAACAATAAAAGGACTTCAGGGGGAATCACTATCCCTGAACTCAAGCAGTATTACAGAGCAATAGTGATAAAAACTGCATGGTATTGGTACAGAGACAGACAGATAGACCAATGGAATAGAACTGAAGACCCAGAAATGAACCCACACACCTATGGTCACTTGATTTTTGACAAAGGAGCCAAAACCATCCAATGGAAAAAAGATAGCATTTTCAGCAAATGGTGCTGGTTCAACTGGAGGTCAACATGTAGAAGAATGCAGATCAATCCATGCTTATCACCCTGTACAAAGCTTAAGTCCAAGTGGATCAAGGACCTCCACATAAAACCGGACACACTCAAACTAATAGAAGAAAAACTAGGGAAGCATCTGGAACACATGGGCACTGGAAAAATTTTCCTAAACAAAACACCAATGGCTTACGCTCTAAGATCAAGAATCGACAAATGGGATCTCATAAAACTGCAAAGCTTCTGTAAGGCAAAGGACACTGTGGTTAGGACAAAAGGGCAACCAACAGATTGGGAAAAGATCTTTACCAATCCTACAACAGATAGAGGCCTTATATCCAAAATATACAAAGAACTCAAGAAGTTAGACCGCAGGGAAACAAATAACCCTATTAAAAAATGGGGTTCAGAGCTAAACAAAGAATTCACAGCTGAGGAATGCCGAATGGCTGAGAAACACCTAAAGAAATGTTCAACATCTTTAGTCATAAGGGAAATGCAAATCAAAACAACCCTGAGATTTCACCTCACACCAGTGAGAATGGCTAAGATCAAAAACTCAGGTGACAGCAGATGCTGGCGAGGATGTGGAGAAAGAGGAACACTCCTCCATTGTTGGTGGGATTGCAGACTGGTACAACCATTCTGGAAATCAGTCTGGAGGATCCTCAGAAAATTGGACATTTAACTGCCTGAGGATCCAGCTATACCTCTCTTGGGCATATACCCAAAAGATGCCTTAACATATAAAAAAGACACGTGCTCCACTATGTTCATTGCAGCCTTATTTATAATAGCCAGGAGCTGGAACAAACCCAGATGCCCTTCAACAGAGGAATGGATACAGAAAATGTGGTACATCTACACAATGGAATATTACTCAGCTATCAAAAACAACGACTTTATGAAATTAGTAGGCAAATGGTTGGAACTGGAAAATATCATCCTGAGTGAGCTAACCCAATCACAGAAAGACATACATGGTATGCACTCATTGATAAGTGGCTATTAGCCCAAATGCTTGAATTACCCTAGATGCCTAGAACAAATGAAACTCAAGACGGATGATCAAAATGTGAATGCTTCACTCCTTCTTTAAAAGGGGAACAAGAATACCCTTGGCAGGGAAGAGAGAGGCAAAGATTAAAACAGAGACTGAAGGAACACCCATTCAGAGCCTGCCCCACATGTGGCCCATACATATACAGCCACCCAATTAGACAAGATGGATGAAGCAAAGAAGTGCAGACCAACAGGAACAGGATGTAGATCGCTCCTGAGAGACACAGCCAGAATACAGCAAATACAGAGGCGAATGCCAGCAGCAAACCACTGAACTGAGAATAGGACTCCCGTTGAAGGAATCAGAGAAAGAACTGGAAGATCTTGAAGGGGCTCGAGACCCCATATGTACAACAATGCTAAGCAACCAGAGCTTCCAGGGACTAAGCCACTACCTAAAGACTATACATGGACTGACCCTGGACTCTGACCTCATAGGTAGCAATGAATATCCTAGTAAGAGCACCAGTGGAAGGGGAAGCCCTGGGTCCTGCTAAGACTGAACCCCCAGTGAACTAGACTGTTGGGGGGAGGGCAGCAATGGGGGGAGGATTGGGAGGGGAACACCCATAAGGAAGGGGAGGGGGGAGGGGGATGTTTGCCCGGAGACCGGGAAAGGGAATAACACTCGAAATGTATATAAGAAATACTCAAGTTAATAAAAAAAAAAAGAAAGTTACAACCCAGCTTAAGACCAACTGATAGTTGACAGCAACCAGAGGAGAGAGAGTCCCTTTTCCTAGAAATATGCTTACAGATAGGTTGCCCAAGCCCCAGTTGGTAAGTCACACCCATCCTCACATAGTCAGCTCTAATTGGACTCAGTGGGCTATTAATAATGACAGAAATGATGATTACATTTTTAAAATGAAATGAACTCCAGAGGAAAGTGAATTGGTGATACCAAGGGGAGTTAGAGGGGCCAGAAGGTGATGGGTAAGATCAAGAGACAATGTACACTTGTGTAGAATTTTCAAACAATAAATAAAGTTTATTTAAAATGGA
The DNA here is from genome assembly GCF_021556685.1 of Rattus norvegicus. Classification (NCBI taxonomy): domain Eukaryota; kingdom Metazoa; phylum Chordata; class Mammalia; order Rodentia; family Muridae; genus Rattus; species Rattus norvegicus. The sequence goes on along the minus strand of NC_141538.1, from coordinate 31,531,064 downwards.
GTAAGATAATTAACATCACTAAGAATCTTCTAACTCCACTTTAATATGTCTGAATTTTGATCAACTTTCTCCCAATATCACCACGGTGAGTCTTGGTGTCATGGTACTTTTTCAGTAGCCTTAGTAAGAAAATAAAAATGTGGCTCTTCCACAACCTCCACAGATAACTTTGTGTGTTCATGCCTGGACATGTGATGTGGTATGTGTCTATAACTGTGTGTGGGTGCACGGGGGTGGGGGGTGAGCATGTACAGAGGCCAGAGAAGAACAAAGGGTGTCCCCCTGTGTCTGTCTCTGCCCTTTTCTCTTGTCACAGGGCCTCTGGTTAGATCAGGGTAGACGTGAATACACACGGGCTACAACCAGCTTTTTGTGTGGGTTCTGGAGATGCGACATCATCAACCTTATGGTTGATGAAAAAGTGATCTTTTCCGCTGAGCCATCTCTCCACCTGCAGTAACTCTTTTTATAAAGTGAATGATACTGACTCCTAATTATTTCTTTAAATGGTTTAAAAATTACCTTTCTCTCTCCTTTCTTCTGCTTCCAACTCTGTCGGTGTATACATGGATGCAAGTCATGCTGTGCATGTAGAGGATAAATAAAAACTTATGAAGAGCCAGTTATCCTTTCATTTTATATGTCGGCAAGATCAAATTCTCATCATCAGACTTGGCAAGAAGTGCATTTACCTTCTGAACGATCTCAGAGACCCCTGACTCATACTTTCTGTCTTAGGAAAAAATACTGAGGGGCCCTGTGGTCCAGACTGCACCCAGATCTGAAAGGACCTGGTCAAACAGCTCCTGCACCCAAATCCCGTGGGAGGGAGAGCTAGACTTTAGAAACTCCTGAAGAACTTTAGGAGAACTTTTTCTAGAACTTTAGAACTCCTAAAGAAATAGAAGCAGGCATTAAAAGTCTCCCAACCAAAAAGAGCCCAGATCCATATGGGTTCAGTGCAGAATTCTATCAGACCTTCATAGAAGATCTCGTACCAATACTATCCAAACTATTCCACAAAATTGAAATAGAGGGAACAGTACCGAATTCCTTCTATGAAGCCACAATTCTTCTTATACCTAAACTACACAGACCAAACAAAGAAAGAGAAATTCAGACCAATTTCCCTTATGAATACTGTTGCAAAAATACTCAATAAAACTCTTGCAAACTGAATCCAAGAACACATCAAAACAATCATCCACCATGGTCAAGTGGGATAGAATTGAAGACCCAGAAATGAACCTACAAACCTATGGTCACTTGATTTTGACAAAGTAGCCAAAACCATCCAATGGAAAAATATAGCATTTTCAACAAATGGTGCTGGTTCAACTTGGAGGTCAGCATGTAGAAGAATGCAGATCGATCCATTCTTATCATCCTCTACGAGGTTAAGTCCAAGTGGATCAAGGACCTCCACATCAAACCAGATACACTCAAAATAATAGAAGAAAAAGTGGGGACAAATCTCGAATACTTGGGCACTGGAGAAAATTTCCTGAACAAAACACCAATGGTTTATGCTCTAAGATCAAGAATTGACAAATGGGATGTCATAAAACTACAAAGCTTCTGTAAGGCAAAGGACACTGGTTAGGACAAAACGACAACCAACAGATTGGGAAAAAATCTTTACCAATCCTACAACTGATAGAGGGCTCATATCCAAACCATACATGAACTCACGAAGTTAGACTACAGGGAGACAAATAACCCTACTAAAAAATGGGGTTCAGAGCTAAACAAAGAATTCACAGCTGAGGAATGCCGAATGGCTAAGAAGCACTTAAAGAAATGTTCAACATCTTTAGTCATAAGGGAAATGCAAATCAAAACAACTCTGAGTTCCACCTCACACCAGTCAGAATGGCTAAGATCAAAAACACCGGCAACAGCAGATGCTGGCGAGGATGTGGAGAAAGAGGAACACTCCTCCATTGTTGGTGGGATTACAGACTGGTACAACCATTCTGGAAATCAGTCTGGAGGTTCCTCAGAAAATTGGACATTGAACTACCTGAGGACCCAGCTATACCTCTCTTGGGCATATACCCAAAAGATACCCCAACATATAAAAAAGACACGTGCTCCACTATGTTCATCGCAGCCTTATTTATAATAGCCAGAAGCTGGAAAGAACCCAGATGCCCTTCAACAGAGGAATGGATACAGAAAATATGGCACATCTACACAATGGAATACTTCTCTGCTATCAAAAACAATAACTTTATGAAATTCATAGATAAATGGATGGAACAAAAAATATCATCTTGGGTGAGGTAACCCAATCACAGAAAAACACACATGGTAGGTACTCATTGGTAAGTCGATATTAGCCCAAATGCTCGAATTACCCTAAATTCACAGAACACATGAAACTCAAAGATGACCAAAATGTGTCTGCTTCACTCCTTCTTTAAAGGGGAATAAGAATACCCTTGGGAGGCGATAGGGAGGCAACATTTAGAACAGAGACTGAAGGAACACCCATTCAGAGCCTGCCCTACATGTGGCCCATACACATACAGCCACCAAACTAGATAAGATGGATGAAGCAAAGAAGTGCAGGCTGAAAAGAACCGGATGTAGATCTCTCCTGAGAGACACAGCCAGAATATGGCAAATACATATGCGAATGCCAGCAGCAAACCACTGAACTGAGAATGGGACCCTTGTTGAAGGAATCTGGGAAAGAACTGAAAGAGCTGAAGGGGCTCGAGACCCCATATGAACAACAAAGCCAACCAACCAGAGCTTCCAGGGACTAAGCCACTACCTAAAGACTATACCTGGACTGACCCTGGACTCTGACCTCATAGGTAGCAATGAATATCCTAGTAAGAGCACCAGTGGAAGGGGAAGCCCTGGGTCCTGCTAAGACTGAACCCCCAGTGAACTAGACTGGTGGGGGGAGGGCGGTAATGGGGGGAGGATGCGGAGGGGAACACCCATATAGAGGGGGAGGGGGAGGGACTACGGGGATGTTGGCATGGAAACCAGGAAAGGGAATAACATTTGAAATTTAAATAAGAAATACCCAATTTAATAAAGATGAAAAAGAAAACGAAAAAGAAAAACTGTTAATCTTATCCCTGCCAGAGTGTATACTTGTAAGTATTTTTCTGGATCTAAAGTTATTTAATTTTTCATTTTAATTATGAGAAAGTTACTTATTTGCTATGCTAGTAGTTATTAATATATTCACTAAATCTTTTCTGTCAATGTGTTTTTCAAATATCGATTCTTACTGAATGTTTTCATAAGAGTGATATCGCCATTTGTATTTTTACTCCATCAATTTTAGTGGTCAGGTTATTAATATGCACACAGCACAATGGGTTTATTTTATTTATTTTATTTGGGGCTTTTAATTTTTTTGACACAGCCCTGAATTTATCTGGAAATTTTAATAATTCATAATCAAGGGAAACATGCCTTATAGAAAAATTAGCCATTCATTTTTGCTTTTCATTTTAAATGTCTAGTGAGACTAATACATTTTACATGTCAAATATTACCCTCGATGATTTTATTTCAAAACAACACTATTAAAAAACATTTTGGTGCCTCATACAAGGATTTTCTAATTTGTGTAAAAATGACTTAATTATATCAATTAAAACTTAATTATATGATTAAAGCTTAATTATACCAATTTTATTACTAGTGTATATAAACTCAATAAATTTGTAGACATTTTTCTCTCTTGGGAGGATGAAAGCTCATATATATACATACATATATATATATATTTATATATATATGTGTGTGTGTGTATATATATATAAAATTCAAAATATCAAGGTCATTTCTTTAAATACATTCACTTTTCAATATGATATTTGAAGCATCACTAAGCCTTGAAAGATGATGCTAAATGAATGTTCCTTGATGAAACTGCTGAAGGATTCTGCCAGCGAGACAAAACCAATTCACTGTTGCAAGAAAAAGAATTAGGCATCCTTTATTAAAATGAACAGAAACTGTTCAGTCCAGAAGAAAGATCATGGATTTGAAGTTTCTAAATCTTTCAATATTGCTTTTCTGAAATCTAAGTTCTCCAAGGAATTTTGATTCATTTTCAGCAATCCTTAAGCAAACACTGCAGTTGTGCAGGAAGAATGCAAGGCAGAGAACTAATTGTTTGCAATGAAGTGAAATGTAAATTAAAGTGGAAACCCTCCTTGACTTCTTAACTGCAGTTTACTAGTTTCAGTTGATGTTATAAAGCTATTTACCTAATATCAAACACAAGTTCTTGTTAAGAGAGGACTCCAGCATTGATCTTTCTGGTATGGAGACTAGAGTTCTGCCTTTGTATCTTACCACCCAAGTCGTTGCAAGTGGGTAAAAGACATTTGTTTCTTAAGCAGAGATTGCCATATATTTCATCTAGCTTATCAGTGTTACTTTCTCAATGAGCAGATAGCATGTACTTATTTAATAAAAATCACAAGCATGACTTAATTTTATTAATCATATACCAGCAACTGTGGTATGTAATTACTTTGACAAATCCTTTCATAATCTCATCATGTATTAGGAATCTGAGCCCCAAGAGGTTGATTTTGTTTTGTTTTATATGTCTTCCAGGGTGACTTGTCTGAGGCTATGATCTGAAGGTTTGTTTCCAGCAAAAATTCAAATGCAGACATTTAACCTCTAAGGTGATCCTTTTAGCAGAGAGGGAATTTTGTAGGTGACTAGGTCATAAGGATGAAACCTTCTTGAGGAGCTCCTTACAAGGAATGCAGTCAAGGGAAGTCTCACTCTCCTGCCATTTGAAAGTACAAAGAAATGTTCTCCACCAATAAAAAAGAGCCCCCTCGAGCACTGCCAGTCACTCTCTCTGTTACCTCTCACCCTTCAGAGCTGTAAGCACTAGCTTTGTAAGTCACATGAGTTGTGAGTGACACTTTGTTGCAGCATCCCAGAGGGACTAAGACAGTTGGCAATCTTTGTTGGGCTCAAATGCTGAAATTTCTGCCACAGTCATACATGATGCTTCGACTTTATTCTATCCAGACTGTGATATTTTTATCACTCAGTGAGAAAGGTAGCATCAATTTAAGGTTCAGATGCCCCTAGCTCATTTTTTTTCAAAGAAATAAAACTGTAAGTTAAGAAATACATGCTTGATCTGTAATGCAAGTGGGAATCTTGCAGGACTTCCTGACACGCACATCCCTCCCTTCCTGAAGAAATCAAAGGGGCAACTTTCTCACACCCGTGGGAAGTTCTGGCATGCTTGAAAACATCACAATTTCAAGCAGCTAAATTGAAGTATTTCCAGGATTATAAATGGAAACCAACCAACAAACAAACAAACAAAAACAAAACTTAAAAAATGGCATCATCACTGCAACTGGCATAGTACACACACACACATGCACACAGACACACACACACAGGTACACACATAGGTATACACCCACATGCATACACACAGGTATATACACACACAGGTACACACACATGCACACACACACACACACACACACACACACACACACACACACACACACACTCCTATATGCAAGCATCACTTCAGGGAAAGAAGGGAGGCATGATCCAAGAAAGGTGAAGAGTGAAACTTGAGACCTAATAGAGAGTGTGCCATCTTTGAGAGCACTGGGTCACCTCCTCCAGGGACTGGCCTCCTGATTTACACTTTGTAGACATTTCAACATAGTAAGATTCATGACCCAGAACTGTTACAATAAAAGTGAATTCTATTAGCTAATAAATAGAGTTCAGGGTGAGTCTAAAGGAAAAATAGATTCTATTGGTGGAGGATGTAATGCACACAGGACCTCATTTACAGAAACATGTTCTATTTACTACAGAATTAGGCCCTAAACAATGCTAAGGAGATGGTGGGAATCTGGATGGAGGTTGACTCCTAACAGAATAGGAAGGAATCACCAGGGTGATTGACTACTTTTGACTCTTGGCAGTCCAAAGTCATTCATTTCTGTTGAAGAGAATAGGCATGCCCACATGATTAACAATCCCAGTTTCTCCAATGGTTATTGTAAGTTGTGCTTCCTAATGACATCTTAGAGATCATTAGAAATGATCTAACAAACAACCACTCATTGAAATCTACTCTGTACAAGTTTCTGGGCTGGGGTAAGATACAGAGAAGAGGCCTGAATAGGAGGCCTCAGAAGCAATGAGGACTAATTAACTATCAGACAAAATGCATTATATATTGTTCTGGAGTGAAAGATAACCTTTGAATGGCCAAAGCCATAGTGGCCTCTGAGTCAGCCATGAAGAACAGCTGGAAAGAAGAAAGAGACCCAGGAGTTGTGGGATTAGGGCTTTGGCCTGAGTATGTTACCATCTTGGTTTCTATTGTTACCTGGTCTAACTTCAATGCCTATGTCTGACATGTTTTTTCCAAGAGCATCAAGAAGTGATTGGGAGCAATGATAGTGGTAGAAGGGGCAACGGAGACTGCTGCTTCTTTATATAGCAATGTACTAAAGACAGCACCATTCATATGGCTCCATGCTGTACTGAAGCCTCACACTACAGCACTTCTCATGTTGATTCACACTTCTCCCTGTTTCCATACTGAAATACTCATTTTCTCTACTTCTAGATTTTGGCACTGATTTCCTAACCTATTTTCACAGTGGAAGATCTGCCTATATCTGGGTGGTTTAACACTTGACTATACAACTTATATGTTAATTATTTTCCTTGTCTTTTACTTGTCTTTGAAAGACCAAAATTCTAGATGAACTAGTTTTTTTTCTCAGTAGCTGGCTATACTTAATCCGTGCAAGTTTTCTACTTTTATGCCTGGCTGGACACTGAATTATTTTTGGTTCTTCCGGTGATTTGTGCTCTTCTTCACGCTGTCCTTTGAGTTATATCATTGCCTAAAACCTTTACACTGCGACATCTCTGCTTTGACTGGGCAACACATTTGTCTTTTGGATCCTTGTTTAATGTCACTCCTTATTTTTGAAGACCTGGCTTGACATCAATATTGAGATTAATTTCCCCTTTTTTGGATACTACAATTCCTTTATAACTGCCCGCCATATTACTCTATATTATAGTTTCTCTTTCACTTTCCTATATCGTCTACAAGACTGAAACTTACCATGCCTTTATGAAAGGAAACACAGAGGGAAGAACTTAATATAGTAGATATTAGACCCAAGGCAATATGATAGAACAGGGCATCCATAGAATCTTAGAATGTGTCTCACAAGACCTATATTCTGTGGTGCATTCTACTGGCAAATTGTTGTATGTCATCCTCCTAATTCAAGAATAGAGAGTAGAATGAATACTGTTTACATATCTATTCATGATGTTAAGATTTGCTTTGAGTTTATTATCTAGACTTTATTGGATAAAGGAGAAACAGAACAAAGATTTCTGTATACTAAATTGTATAAATTGAAAACAAATTCCTTGTGCATGAGTGTTGTTCATGGAGTTCACAAGACAAACCTGTTTACAGATGGATTAAGACTTTTCCTTAGTCACTCTGAAGCCCTTTATTAGTTTGTGTGCTGTTTTGTCTGAAATGATTATAAGGAATGTCATCCTACTGGTCTCTATTGATTTTGTAAGACTTAGTTTAGTAAGGCTTATAATCATCCATCCAGTAGAAGTAACTTTCCTTGACAACATGGGTACCATCTTCCTGTCTCTGGATTCTGACTCGTGTTGTTATCTGTTAGCCTTTAGGACTATATCAAGGGACCCACGCCAGCTCTTGGCAGACTTTATTAGATCATTTTCCTCTGCTCAAACACATCAGCTTTGTGGAACTCTCAACAACATCTTGCTGTCTCATTTGGCAAAGTCTTTCATCAGTAACAAGGACATTAAAGGAGGAAAAATGACAAAGAAAGAAAAAAGCATGTGTTTTAAAAAAATTTGAATAAGATATTTTAGTAAGTCGATTTCATGTCACCATCTTGAAAATTCACAGCAGTCAGCAATGTAAACATATATTTGACAAACAGCAGCAGCTTGCAGCCTGCAAAGTTCATCTCCTCATTCAGGAAGGCAGCTGTTTCCTTTACTACTCTTCATGTTATAGATTGGGATTATTTTTTTCTTTCTCTCTCTTTTTCCCCCTCCCCCCTCTCCCTCTTTCTTGAAAGGAGGAGGAGAAAATTCCCTGACATGCTACTAATATCATCTCACACTGTGGGCCAGATGGTGAAAAATGCAAGGATTGCAGCTCGGTTTACGGACTATGTTGTGGGGGGAAGGAATTTTCTTTCAGAATGACTTTCAGATTGTTTGTTTCTAAAATCTAAACATGAGTTAATGAGCAAAGTAGTACCAGCCCAACTTCAGAAAAGTTCCTGCAAATAAGTGCTTTAAAATGCAGTGCATCTGGAGAGTGAGCCCTGAACACCCTACCCTCCCACATCTACCAGAAATAGACAGTTGGTAGGACATTTTACATCCTATGATCCTGTTCTTTTGTGTACCAAGATTTTTGGAATGTAGCCACTTTTGCTTTTTATATGGTTTTATTTGTACTTATATGACTAGCTTTAAAGGTTTATCCAATTTCTTGCATCTTTGTCTTGATAAATGTAGGAGATGAACTATTGTTACGGTCTCCCTTATTAAACATTGGGAGTATTCAAGGGATCTCAGAGATCCTGGCCTCACATCTTCATATGTCTGAAAACACTGAAATAATAAAATTTTCAGTAACATGTACTGCTTTGAAAGACTTAGAAATAAATGAAATAGAAGCCAATCCTTGTCCAGTGTGCATGGTCTGCTATTCTTTTCAAATGCTATACTTGTCTAGAACACTTTCAAATGAAGTCATGGCCCTATTAAGATTAATTTAAAAACTAGAGTCTAGCTACACTGATGTTGTGATTGACCACATCTCATAGCTTTCCATAAATATTCTTATCACTATAGAACAGGTAATGAATGTTAAAAAACTATAGTTTTCCAAAGTCAAGATTTGATATACTACTTAGGTATATGAATGTATATATCCACGTGTCTATGTGCCTGTGTATCTGTGTATGACCTGTCCCTCAAACACAACGGGGCAAATCTTTATATTTTGGAACACATTTATTTATTGGGCCACAGTGATTGACTGCATTTATTTAGGACTGCACTGAGGGAAGCTCCAGGACCACATTCTTTGTGGGGCAAGCTAGTGTTCCATGCTTACAACCATATGCCTGAAAATAAGCATCTTTTCTCATTACTCTTATCTTTTTTCATGACCTAGATAGCATTTCCAAACAAGTTGTCTTTAAGTGTTGGTTTTATTTCCTCAGATGAAGAGATGAGATGAATTATATACCACATGAAGTTTTGTGAATACATGGCTTGGGCTGACCAAAGAGTTTCTGTCTAAGTATCCCTAGGTCTTGGCCTGAAAGCTTCCAGCCTCCATACAATCTAGTCTTCTGCAAGCATGGACCTTAACAGATTCAGCTTCCAGCCTAAGCCAGAATGTTTCAGCACCCAAGACTTACTGCAGAACAAACTCAGCTTTTCTAGCTCTTTTTGAACTTTAGCTGGCTCAACTCTGTTGTTCTGGCTCAAACTCTTCGCCAAGCTGACTGATTCTCATGGCTTCTGACTGAATTGATCTGCTTGGAGAAACTGCCTCTGAATTCCATGAACTGAACCACACTGACTTCAGGAACAGAACTGAACTAAAAGGAACTGCATGAACTTAACTGAACTCAACTCTATTCAACGAACTGCACCAAACTCAACTGAACTCCCCTGCATTAAACTTAACGGCACCAAATTTAACTGAACTCAACTATCACTCCAACTCTGTCTTTGCACTGCTCTTAATTAGTCTTTCTCTTGAGAGTTTGGCATCTCCTATCCCTTATTCATTTTGTCAAATCTTTCTCTGATTCATTACTTTGTATGCACCTCAATAGACATCATTACGGTTTAGGATTAAAGGTGTGTGCAAAAGGTATGTGTATTACAGACAGAGATATTAAAGGTATTTATGCTAAGAGGCTGTCTGCCTTCCAGCTGGATCACACAAACTTAGGTCTTTGGATGTGATCCAAATATGGCAAGAGTAGCCGTATTTCTGGATTAAAATTTTTCCACAGTTGTCAACCTGTCTGCCTCCTCATTCTTGTCACAAAACATTCTGCATTGTACTATTTATCCCTATTTTTTCTACTCTAAGGGAAACATCAGATTTTCAGGCTTGGTTTTCACAAGCTCTGAATTGTTGAATCAGAAATGGAAAGTGGGAGAGGAGAGGAAGAGTGTGGGAAGGAAGGAGAGAGGTGAGAATGAGAGGGGAGATAAAGAGGGAGAGAGCAAGAGGAACAGATAGAGAGGAAGAAAGGGAGAAAGAGAGAGAGGAAGAGAAAGAAAGAGGCAGAGAGGGAGAGAGAGAAGGAGACACAGAGGAAGAGAAGAGAGAGGGAAAGGGAGGAAGATGGAGAAGAGAGAATCAGAGACAAAAGAACAAATGATTTAAAGGTTAAAGATTTTGGCAATGGTGCTGCATAAGAAAGCAATGAAAGGAGGAAACAGGGAGCATGTATATGAGTGCCTAGATAGGAAAAGTCTTTTATAAACTCTAAGTGATATATGGACATCAGTGTGGATTTTTGAATGAAGAACATGTTGTTTGACATATCTGCCTGTCCTAAACTCATCTTCTCTTACTGATAAGCATGCAGAAGATTCATGTCAAGATTGCCAGCCATAAATGATTAGGAGGGGCGGAGGTTCTTCTCTGCCCAGATGAAGCTATTTTGGAGATGTAACTGACTAGGTTAAGATTTGGAGCCTGAGAATATTTATAGCAGCAGTTTTTAGGGGCTTGCCTATTTTAGCAAACCTGATTGTGATTTTTTTTCTTTTCCTGGATTTTTTTTAATTTACATTTCTTTTTTTTCCTTTTATAGCTTCTTTTTTTTAAATTTAGAGAATACTTTATTAGTTTTTGTAATCAAACCCACGTAGATAAGACCTTACATATTTAATACAGTGTGTTACCCCTGTACAAATGGAAAAAACTTAAGTTCAACATTTCTAGACCAATATGGCTGTTAATTTCTGTACAGTGCCAACTCAACACAGTAAACGGGGATACTTTTTTCCAAAGTTGACAGCACAGCTAAAGTTTCAAAAAATTCAAATTATATATCTGTATATATATATTTATATTTATATAAAAAGACCAATAATAGCAGTGTGTTATGCATCAACAGCAGCAACAGCTTTTCCAGGTTCTGCAGTCATCTGAACAAAACTGTAGAGACATCCAGCACACTCCATTAAAAAAAAAAAAAGTAAAAAAACAAAACCCGAGAAAACAGCACAGTTCTGTTACTCTTGTGGTACCTGGCACCATTTTTTTTTTTAGATTAGCTTCTCAATCATCATCTGGAAAGAAAACATTCTGAGCAACATCATTAAAAACAGCTCTGATAAAGCACGGTCACTACTACGTATCATAAAGCAGGTACAAGCTATTTTACATCCACAGAGGTATGATACAGTACTGTCCTACATCTATAATACTAGAGGATACAATTTAAAAGGCATTATTTGAGACTTGATTCTACTTTTCCAGCAGAGGGCCCAAAGGATGGTGTGACACAGCTTTGTAAAGAAACATACTCTAGACAGGATTTCCTTTCACTAGTGGCACAGTTCTAAGGATTCATTCTCTCCATGAATGTCAGCTAAAACCGTTATTAAAAAAATGAAATATCCCTAGAACAAAACCGTATAGCCACCGGATTCACATGAAGATGACCTAGTGGAGACAAGCTGGACCTCACCTTACCAACAAGCTATCAAATCTGTTATGTTTAAACAGTGAGACTTCCAAGGAAGGAGATGCCAAGTAGTGCTTCAAAGCTTCGGACCACAATCAAACACAGCATCCTTTTCAACAGAAGCAGAAGCTCATCTGAATATGCTCAAGGATGCTGACATCAACATTTAATCATCTCCTCACTCATCCAGGAAGAAGGGGAGATCAGTTACTACTGTACTTTATTGTGTTCAACCAAATCACCATGTTACAAAAATAGCAAGCTGCCATAATAAAAAATAAGGCTCCTCTATCCAGCACCAGATAGCATCATTTTACTTTCAAGCTTAGAAATTGCACACTTGTATATAAACCAACCGAAGATGAGGATTGAGAGTTCATCTTGGTGGATTTTTCCTTTGATGAATATGAAGTGTCCTTCCTTATCTTTTTTGATGACTTTTAATTGAAAATTGATTTTATTTGATATTAGAATGGCTACTCCAGCTTGCTTCTTCTGACCATTTGCTTGGAAAGTTGTTTTCCAGCCTTTCACTCTGAGGTAGTGTCTGTCTTTGTCTCTGAGGTGTGTTTCCTGTAGGCAGCAGAATGCAAGGTCCTCATTGCGTATCCAGTTTGTTAATCTATGTCTTTTTATTGGGGAATTGAGGCCATTGATGTTGAGAGATATTAAGGAATAGTGATTATTGCTTCCTCTTATATTCATATTTGGATGTGAGGTTATGTTTGGGTGCTTTTCTTCTCTTTGTTTTGTTGCCAAGATGATTCGTTTCTTGCTTCTTCAAGGGTATAGCTTGCCTCCTTATGTTGGGCTTTACCCTCTATTATCCTTTGTAGTGCTGGATTTGTAGAAAGATATTGTGTAAATTTGGTTTTGTCATGGAATATCTTGGTATCTCCATCTATGGTAATTGAGAGTTTTGCAGGATACAGTAACCTGGGCTGGCATCTGCGTTCCCTTAGGGTCTGTATGACATCTGTCCAGGATCTTCTGGCCTTCATAGTTTCTGGCGAAAAGTCTGGTGTGATTCTGATAGGTCTGCTTTTATATGTTACTTGACCTTTTTCCCTTACTGCTTTTAATATTCTTTCTTTATTTTGTGCGTTTGGTGTTTTGACTATTATGTGACGGGAGGTGTTTCTTTTCTGGTCCAATCTATTTGGAGTTCTGTAGGCTTCTTGTATGCCTATGGGTATCTCTTTTTTAGGTTAGGGAAGTTTTCTTCTATGATTTTGTTGAAGATATTTACTGGTCCTTTGAGCTGGGAGTCTTCACTCTCTTCTATACCTATTATCCTTAGGTTTGATCTTCTCATTGAGTCCTGGATTTCCTGTATGTTTTGGACCAGTAGCTTTTTCTGCTTTACATTATCTTTGACAGTTGAGTCAATGATTTCTATGGAATCTTCTGCTCCCGAGATTCTCTCTTCTATCTCTTGTATTCTGTTGGTGAAACTTGTATCTACAGCTCCTTGTCTTTTCTTCTGATTTTCTATGTCCAGGGTTGTTTCCATGTGTTCTTTCTTGATTGCTTCTATTTCCATTTTTAATTCCTTCAACTGTTTGATTGTGTTTTCCTGGAATTCTTTCAGGGATTTTTGCGATTCCTCTCTGTAGGTTTCTACTTGTTCTCTAAGGGAGTTCTTTATGTCTTTCTTGAAGTCCTCCAGCATCATGATCAAATATGATTTTGAAACTAGATCTTGCTTTTCTGGTGTGTTTGGATATTCCGTGTTTGTTTTGGTGGGATAATTGGGCTCCGATGATGCCATGTAGTCTTGGTTTCTGTTGCTTGGGTTCCTGCGCTTGCCTCTCGCCATCAGATTATCTCTAGTGTTACTTTGTTCTGCTATTTCTGACAGTGGCTAGACTGTCCTATAAGCCTGTGTGTCAGGAGTGCTGTAGACCTGTCTTCCTGTTTTCTTTCAGCCAGTTATGGGGACAGAGTGTTCTGCTTTCGGGCGTGTAGTTTTTCCTCTCTACAGGTCTTCAGCTGTTCCTGTGGGCCTGTGTCTTGAGTTCACCAGGCAGGTTTCCTGCAGGGGAAAAGTTGGTCCCACCTGTGGTTCCAAGGCTCAAGTTTGCTCGTGGGGTACTGCCTAAGTCCTCTCCGCTGTGGCAGCAACCGGGAAGATCTGCGCCGCTCTTTCCGGGAGCCTCCGCACACCAGGGCTCCAGATGACGCCTGGTGTTCTCCTCTGGTGTCTGGACGTGCACAGAGTGCAGTCTCTTCTGGTTTCCCAGGCGTGTCCGCCTCTCTGAAGGTTTAGCTCTCCCTCCCACGGGATTTGGGTGCAGAGAACCGTTTATCCGGTCTGTTTCCTTCAGGTTCCGGCGGTATCTCAGGCGCAGGGGTCCTGCCGCTCCTGGGCCCTCCCCTACGGGAACCCAGAGGCCCTATACAGTTGCCTCTTGGGCTAGGGATGTGGGCAGGGGTGGGCAGTGTTGGTGGTCTCTTCCGCTCTGCAGACTCAGGAGTGCCCACCTGATCAGGCGGTGAGGTCTCTCTCCCACGGGGTTTGGGAGCAGAGAGCTGCTGCGGGCCGGGATCCACGGGTGTGGGACTTCCAGTAAACACAGGAAGTGCCCGGTCCCAGAGGAATTTTGCCTCTGTGTGTCCTGAGTTCACCAGGCAGGTTTCTTGCAGGGGAAAAGTTGGTCCTACCTGCGGTTCCAAGGCTCAAGTTTGCTCGTGGGGTACTGCCTAAGTCCTCTCCACTGTGGCAGCAACCGGGAAGATCTGCGCCGCTCTTTCCGGGAGCCTCCGTGCACCAGGGTTCCAGATGGCGTTTGGTGTTTTCCTCTGGCGTCTGGATGTGCACAGAGTGCAGCCTCCTCTGGTCTCCCAGGCGTGTCTGCCTCTCTGAAGGTTCAGCTCTCCCTCCCACGGGATTTGGGTGCAGAGAACTGTTTATCTGGTCTGTTTCCTTCAGGTTCCGGCGGTGTCTCAGGCACAGGGGTCCTGACGCTCCTGGGCCCTCCCCTACGGGAACCCAGAGGCCTTACACAGCTGCCTCTTGGGCCAGGGATGTGGGCAGGGGTGGGCAGTGTTGGTGGTCTCCTCTGCTCTGCAGCCTCAGGAGTGCCCACCTGATCAGGCGGTGAGGTCTCTCTCCCACGGGGTTTTTAATTTACATTTCTAATGTTATTCCCTTTCCCAGTTTCTCGGACATAAGCCCCTTCCTCTCCCCCTCTCCTTCTTCTATTAAGTTGTTCCCCTCCACATCCACCCCCTTACCTGCTTCCCCCACAACATTTCCCTACACTGGGGGTTCCAACCTTGGCAGGACTAAGGGCTTCTCTTTCCATTGGTATCCAACAAGGCCATCCTCTGCTACATATGCAGCTGGAAACATGGGTCTGTCCATGTATAGTCTTTTGGTAGTGTTTTAGTCCCTGGGATCTCTGGTTGGTAGACATTGTTGTTCTTATGGGGTTGCAAGCCCCTTCAGCTCTTTCAATCCTTTCCCTAATTCCTCCAACAGGGAACCCATTCTCAGTTCAATGGTTTGCTGCTAGCATGCTCTGGCTGTGTTTCTCAGGAGACATCTGTATCCGGTTCCTGCCAGTATGCACTTCTTAGCTTCATCAATCTTATCTCATTTTGGTGGAGATATATATATATATATATATATATATATATATATATATATATATATATATATATATATATATGCCACGTATGGGGCAAGCTTTGAATGGCTGTTCAGAAGAGGCTATCGGGCCAAAGGAAGAGGCAGATATAAAGCTACACAAATCACAATTCACTGTGAACTGGCAGCAGCAAGTCTGGTTTGTAGGACCACAACATAGGATATGTGTTGCTTCTTAAGACAGAAGGTTTCATAAAAGTCCTTGGTCCTGCCAAGGTTGGACCCCCAGTGCAGGGAAATGTCAGGGGAAGTAGTAAGGGGGGTGGATGGTGGTTACACCCTTATGGGGGTGAGGGAAGGGGAGGGTGTAGGAGGATTATGGACAGGAAACCAGGAAAGGAATTAACATTTGAAATGTAAATAAAGAAATATATCCAATTAAAAAAAAAAGACAGAAGGCTTCATACACTAAGATGAACAAAAATAGGTTGTTGGAAACCAGGATGTTCCTGGCCTTTCTCAAAGACTATTAGAATACACAAACATCAGGTAAGAAAGAGTCATAGAGAAGGACTCACAGGTGTCAGGGGTGCTGCACATGTATCATTAATATTGTGTATCAATGTGTGCCCATATATGTGTATGAAAATAGACATACATGTGTTCACAGAATACCTGTGGATGTCAACTTGTGAGAGTTGTGTCTGTCCACTCTGTAGGCCTCTGGGATCAAATTGATATTGCCAGCCTGGTTGGAGGGGCCCTCACTCATTAATCTATCTGGTCAGCTCATTAGTGACTTTCTTAATCCTATTGAAGGACCCCCCCAGACCGGGGAGATCCTCACTCAAGTCTTGAGATGACGTGAACCCCCAAGAATTCATGAGAGACCAATCTTGATGCAATCAACAAGAGGTTTATTGATAGGGATGACAGAAACCAGTGCACTGGGGTTGACTTGTATCCCACACAGGGGTAGAGGAGTTCGACCTCGAAAGGTTGGGAGAAGGGGTATTTAAAGGAAAAACCATACCGAATCACAAGGAAGAACCTCCTGTTTCTCATGATTGTTCTTTAAGATTTTAATCTAACTTTATGGTTAACCAGTTCCTGCTACTATGGTCAGCTGCTATTATAGTCAGCTGCTATTATGGTTAGCTAGTTTCTAGAACAAAGTGGCTGAACCAGCTGGTGCAATTACTCTTTCTGTGATCAGCTAGTTTCTGGAACAGTCAGTTCCAGGGCCCGCTTTTGGCCTCAGCTTTTGTCTAGGGGCAATTTTAAACTTTTTCCTTTCACTATGTAGTTTAACATGGCTAGCATGGGAACCTGGTAGGCAAACAAAGTTACAAACAAGATCTGGCCTAAACTGACCAATAAGATTTCAACTAGGTCACAAAGCAAAATGTGAAGAAAAAAAAAGCCATATAAATTTACACCATGATGTTGGGATGGTGAAACAGTATGAAGACAGAGGAAGAACTAGATGGGAAAGAGAGGGTAACTTTTATCAAAGCATAATTCATGCATTCTTTTAATATAAAAATACTTTTAAGTTCCAAGTTAAGTTGGTTTAAAGGACCATATTTCTAGATTTTATAGCAAAATCATATCAAACAACATTGGTGGAAGGTGATAATGTTATTAAATAAAAATATATGTTATCTAGCCTTTTACAAATTGCATATGTTCTTTGATTCTTCCTCTCCCCCTCTCTATATATGTATACCACATATGTATGATACATGTACATATACATATACATATACACATATACATAAATATATACATACATACCAGAAGCCTAGAAACCACTGATTCAGGACTCTACAGCTAAAATTACTAATGAGCCCGATTAGCATATCTTCCAATCAGCAGCAGAGTCCTGTAAAACAAATCAAATACACAGACATGACCAAAGGTGAAGGTGAAAATCTTGAGAGATAACTGTATTTGCTAACCAAAGAAACAACCACTATTGGGTATAGGAAGCATGTGAGAGAATAACTGACAGTTTAGATATAAAGCATTAACTATATTATAATGCACTGAGAGCATTTGACTGATCTTAAATACCTAAAATGCCTGAAGAAGTGAAGTGGTCCATTATCTCTTCTTAATGAAAGCTCAATGAAGGAACATACTTCACTGTAGAGAATTCTCAGGAAAAGATGCAATTATTTCACTAATATTTTTTATTATCAAATATATTTTAAAACATGAAGGGAAATTCAGGCAGTGACTTGAGCATCGACACACTTATCTTAAAAATTGAAACTTGGCCTTGCTTCTGCAGCAGCACATTTTCTCCTCCTTAAGGAATCAACACTGATGCTTAAGTTCCTTTATCTCTGTTGATTGCATTATTTCTTTCCTCTTGAGAACTAACCCCTTTTTCCTGAAATTAGGATGCATCACTCCAGGTACACACCATTGCAGGCTATTTTAAAAATAAATGTATCTATAAATAATACATGGCATAATTTTTTCATGCTTTAAAATTTAACTAAGTAATATCACTTTTGTTATCCCCCTTCAACTAGTTCTTTATCAACTACTGTAGTATCTATTACTGTAAAGTAAAAAGAAAAATCAAGTTAATTTATTTCAACCTCTAAATTATTTGGTAGTAAATTTATCTTACCTATTTTTTCCATTGTTAGATTACCCTTCCCCAATTTAACTTCTAGACAATGATAAAGGAGCTGAATTTATACATCCCTACGTTACAGTTTATTATTGAAAGACTTAAAATGTTTATAAGTCTAATAGTTATAAAGTTTTTCCTTGCCGTTTCTTTGTAGAGGAGCAGTGACTGCACAGCCCCTGCTGTCCTCCCTTTATTTGTGTCAACAAAATTACATAAAATGTCTCCACCACTAATTATGAATCCATGGTTGTCACATCTCTCAACAGCCACTGGATTTTAATAACTTTGCATATACAGCAAAGAGTTTCCTTGAATTCTATACTGACTCGTTCTGGTCTTTGTTGAAATTGCTTCAGAGAAGGAGAACCTCATTACATGGAAACTACAGGCCAGAGAGAAAAACTGAATGTCTGTCAATTCAAGTGTGAGAAAAACTCCAAACACTTTTGCATATTATTTAATTAGAAAATAATGGATCAGATATTCAAGGGACTAATGAGACGTGTTCACATTTTAATAAATATAGTCATTTTAGTGATGATTACTAAATTTTTATATTTATAGAGGAAAATAATTCTGAAAATTAAAACTGTACTACTGCCATATGCTCCGATTTTTTTTTACCAATGTAAAAATCTAATTATTACAGAACCACTCCCTGAAATTAAGAAATACTGTCTATAAATAAGGACTAGGAATGCCACTTATTTCTTAACATTCTAAAGGCAAATATATCTACTTATTATCCTTTTCAATAACCTGACACAATGACAATGGAATAGAAGGTTGTCACAGCATAATAATACCTGGCTGAGAAATTATGCTGAGGTGAAGCAGAAGCATTTATCAAAAATAACTGTCGGAATGGAGGAGAAACTGTTATTTTTTTTCAGGTGAGAGACATTGATCCTGTGATAATGTTCTATTAAAATAACTTTATTTTTGTTACACCAATTGATGGATTTTGACATAATTGTTTTTAGAAATAGAATTTGATTTGCTCTGGTCCAATTCCTTTCTTGGGTTATATTTACCAACTTGTGCCTCCCTTTAATACTGTGAAATGCATCTTCAGAACTTTACCTAAGGTGAGAACACAACACCTACATTCCCTTCTGTTGTGGTTTGCCCTGGAGTTATCTGTATTTTGATGCTAATTCCACTTCCCCAAGGACAGCTGCCTAGTCAGTACTCAGGAATCAGGTGACTTCACCAGAACCTTTTCCCCATTGAATTTGTAAAGTACAGGTGAGGGGCAGGTACAGGATAGAAGGAGGCCTGTCATTGGAGGAGAAGGAAGGATGGGCGGGAGAGAAGTTTGAAGGAAGAGGAGGAGACTAGGACAGAAAGGAGGAGACAGAGGAGAGGGTGAGAAGCCATGGCAGGTGATGTTAAGATTCTGCTCTGTGTATTTACAGGTTGTTATTAATGTTCCTAAGGGATGGATGGTACTGGGCTTTGTATGTTTGAGTGGGCAATTATATCTTACCATTTGGGTCAAAGATTATTGTGTTGTGTGTTCTTTTATGTGACGGTTTGAGTGTAGGAAAGTGTGCGCTGGGATGTGTTTCCGCCAAGATATCTAGCCGATATCTTGGGGCACTGCGGTGCAGGACCTAGCGAGGTAAAATACAACATATTTTTTTATTTTTATACTTTTGCAACAACACACTTCTTACTCATCTTCTATCTAGTCCCTGCATCTGAAATCTAATTCCACTCTATACCAAGAAGAGTTGGAAGGATGGCATTTCCTCATTTGGGCACCAGCCTGCAAGCTTCTTTCCTCATTAAAAGTCTCTTTCAATTTCCCTTTGAATGAACTATTCAAAGGGACTAGAGAATTCCATGATACCATTTACAGTTGTCTCTCTGGGGTTTGGAAAAAGCATAATATTGCTTCATGTTGAGATTTGGTCTGTTGCTATACATTGTAATGCAAAATTCTGTACCTGAGGATCTAGTTGCCTGCATGAATTCTCCTGTTTACCAAGTTTTGATGTGCCAAATTTGTTCCTTAATGCAAACCTATTGTTTAAATGAAAATGGCTACAGCCAAATACTGGAGGAATTAGAAGTAGGTGAGTTTTGAGTCATCTGTTTCATCGATTGCAGAGAGAATGGGAGAAGGAGGACACAGGAAATGAGGAAGCCACCATGGAAGGAGATGGACCATGAGCGCCAGGGAAAAGAGCGCATATTTGGGGTACACCACTGGAGAAGTAGCGAGGCCAGCAGTTAGAAAAGTAGGTTCGTAATTGTAAAGCCAAATAAAATAACCATAGTCTGAGTCTCATTCATTCATTAATAAACTAGCCAGGGATAACTTTTTATTCCCCACCCACCCACCCCCTGGAGCTGAGGACCCAACCCTGGGCCTTATGCTTGCTAGGCAAGTGCTCTACCACTGAGCTAAATCCCCAACCCCCAGGGATAACTTTTAATTGGATAGACTACAACTTCATTCTTACCTCTATTGTATTTTGCAGATGAAAACGTAACCTTCAAACGTTAAAGCTAAGGACCACCTCACGCTGGCCAGCTTAAGCCTCTGCAATTTGTATTTTCTAAAAATTAGTAGCTAGCATTTTTTGTACTTGAAAGACTATAAATGCCTCTAGGCAGTGTTTTCCTAAAGGCCCATGTGATTGATAACATTCAGATTTATAAAAATAATGTGGAAACATTAAGATCAGGATACTCACTTATCCTCGAATTGCCCACAGAGACTATTGTATGGGGATGCATGTAATAGAGTCTCAGCAAATATTAAGTAGATACTAAAAAGAAATGCTCACAAATGAAAATTCTGAAACTTCACCCAATGCTTGAGCGAGTTACCTGAGATCCTTAATGCCCCAGAAACTCTTAAAGTGTGATTGCTAAGCTAGGACAAAGAAGTGTATCATAAGTCTAAGATTCTAGCCTGGAGTGCCCCTGAGTTAGAGAAATATGTCAATAACTCTGACTTATATTTAAATATTTTTTTGAAAAATCTTATGGAAGCATCAATTTAATTACCATAATAGGAAAGGACAATTTCATCTCTTCAGAAGAACTTTATTTTTATGTTATTAAGGCAGCATTCTGATAGACAATTCATAATTGTAGTTCAATCAACCTCTCTAAATTTTAATTTAGAAAAAGAATGTCAATGATGTCAGTAAGACAAAAAAGTAGATTTTTGTTTTAATTAACATACAATAACAAAGAGCTTGCCTCAGTCGGTTTTAAGCCAGGTTGAATGTTTTACATAGGCACATATGTACTTATGTACAAAATATGCAAAGGTAATTCTAGAATTGTAAGTCTAATGCCTCATTCCTTTTACACAGGGACATTTTTATGCAAACCCTGAAAAGTTAGATGCAATCACTTGGTCGCGCAAAAATATTGTAAATCTACATAAAGTATAATTTATAGCAAGACATTTGTTGTATAATTATTTTCTAGTCTATTTGTAACACCTACCCAGTTGGTGCCCAATAAATATTCATTTATCATAATGATCACTTGACAAAGGGACTGAACTTGCTCCAAGAAATGAAAAGCTAATGGCTATCTGCTATGTGAGTGGTATTTACCTGCAGGAGAAGTTGATAAGCAAGGCAGTGTGGTTTGTTTACAGTTGATCAGCGGCTGCCGGTGTCACATGAGTTAGATTTCTTTCTTTGTACCATTGCGTTTTGTACATTGAACTTCACACATTGCCCACCTCCTGCGTAGAATTTACACAAGCACTGAAGATTGTGGAATACCCAAGGAAATCATTTTTCAGTCGATTGAGTTCTTAATGGAAAAAGCTCTCTGAATGCCATCTGACAAATTAGAAGATCCCCTGCTTTCTAAATAGTTCAGCTGAAACCAGCCTTGGATTTATCCTTCGGGTCATTCAGGCTGAAATGATGTTAAGTCTTAAGTCCAAAAGTCAGACTTTTAAAGGTAAAATGTCAGGTCCTTTTAGGCTTCCTCTGACCTTTTAAACCAGCTTAGGGATTTGAAGCATTGCATGTGGATTTCCACATTTTATATCCCCATATTTAACAAATGATCAACTGTAACTCCCAAGAATACTATTTTTACAAGCTTGACATTTTGGGCTTGAGAGGTGGTTGTCCGACTCTTTTTACATAAATTTATTGGTAGGGGACTTCAGTGACTCTTTGGTCTTTTCCATCCACATTATTAGAAGAAAATAAAAGTTTACTATACGGTTGACAGTAACTAATGCTTTATAATAGTCACTACAACATACAAAACTATAACTTTGTATCTCTTTAACTTAAGAGCCAATATTGTGAAAGGAGACACAATAAACTCCATTTTCTAATGATGATGGTGATAATTCCGTTATATGTACCACCAAGATGGTACATTCCCTGAGGACTTATTCATCAATATTTAGTTCTCTGAATGCTGTTACTTATATGTTTTTCATAGTATTGCACCTTTGGGTTCATTTATTCTGAACCAATTTGCTATTGTAACATTTTAATATTGATTGTCAACCTAATTGAACATTATTTATCAGGAAAGAATGAAACAGAAAGAACTAAGTTACCCAGGCAGAGTTCCAGTTAAAGTAAATCAGGAACTTTGACATTGAATGAAGCATCAGCAACTTCAAATTTTTCTCTGTAGTTTCTGTGCATGCCCAAAGTTTTGTTCCATGCCATAGAATCCCAAAAAACAAACTGATAATAGGTACCTCTATAAATTAATTTATTATTAAATACATCACGAAAGCAAGAAATGGGACATTTTATTTGAACCCTTTGTGCTTAGTTTCTAGTTTTTGGCTTGACACGAGGAAGGTCTTATATATCTTTATATTTTTAATAATGCTTGTTGAGAGCTTTCTATGTAGGGCAGTAATAAGAATGAACTGGTACATGCCTTGAAGCAGAGCATGCGTGTGTGTGTGTGTGTGTGTGTGTGTGTGTGTGTGTGTGTGTGTGTGTGTATGAGAGGGAGAAAGAGAAGAGAGAGAGAGAGAGGGAGAGAGAGAGAGAGAGACTGAGAGAGGGGGGTGATATAAGGGTATTTCACCAACTTCTACTCCTATGTTTACATGGGCTGGGGCTTGAGTACCTCACATTTTCAGATATCTCCAATTAAAGATAGAGAAACTAACACTGTCTCCTACCCCCATTCACACACTGTTGTCTGCCATTTTGCTAGCTCGTTTTCATGAAATAAAGTTAAACAGGAAGTCCCAAATGATAATGGACACTGAATCCTCATGACAATCTCATATCTCCTATTTATTTAAAAAAAAAATGGTGGTTGTGATTCTTTCTTTTTTTTTTTTTTCAAAGCTGTCTGAGGGCAGAGAATCCTTTAGGAGCAGGAGTTAAGTAAAGGGAGAAGACTGAATCTAATGTCACTGATTGTAAGTGGGAATCAGATATATAAAGCTATCAATGAAGGAAAGCAAACTTCGAGTAGCTATAGTAGTGAAAGACTATAAATTTGCACTATAGATTAGCTGTTGCAGTGCCAGAAAAAAAAATTATCTGTTGTAGCTCAGGTCATCTGAATACCCTTGAGTTCCATATGATGAGCCTTGTTTCTGGGTTGATTTCACATCTCATTTTAAATCCTCTAGACTTTTCTTTTTGATATCAGAAAAACCAGAGATTTTCCAAAACACCCTTCAAAAATCACATTTTAGCTTATGGAGCACTCATGGGCTATTGAATAAAATGCAAATGTTAGAGTTTACATTGATTTGTATCTTGAATAATAAACATTCACTTCAGAATAACACAGACAAAGGCCTTTAGGTTGCCAAGCATTGAAACAGGAGTTATTCTAAATAGGTGAATTGAAGCTGCAAGTGGTAACTCACACCTCTGACCTCAGTACAGGAGAAGCTAAGGCTAGAGATTCACCATGAATTTTGGCATCAGCTTGGCCTATACTGTAAATTTCAGGCAACCCTGAGCTAGAGAATGAGACTCTCTTTGAAAGAAACTGATGCAATAAAATGATGAAATAGAACAATAGTGAATGAATGAAGAGCAGATTGTTTTCCTAATGAACTCCTTTGTCCATCCCCAGTTTATTTTCCTGAGGCCTTCACTCCTTTCCAGTCTATCTAAAATTCTTGAAATAGCAAGCTTTACAGGCTGATGCCAATAGGATCCCTCTGATGTAGACCTGAGATAATGATCGACAACACAATTTGACCATGTCCAAGAGTCCAGTAATCACTTCCTGTCCCTGCTCCATGTCCTCATCTGTGTAATCCAGGAGGGATAGCTAGCACCTGAACACAGCACCCTGGTCTCCACGTACTTTGTCTGTTCAGGGCCAATACAACAAATATATTTCCTTCCTAGTACCTGAGTCTGTTGTTCGATTCTTAAAGCAAATCTTGCCTGCTGAGAGTTGAACTTAACCCTAGAAATGGAAGAGGGTGAATTCAAGAAACTCAGAATTATTCATACAACAGCACAGCTTGGCACAGTGGTATTAGTGAACTGAAAAGCAAAGAAAACAATTTTGCCTTATTTTATTAGACAACAATTCAGTGTTCTTCAATTAGTTTCTGTATATTATTTTGGGACATAACCAAAATAGATAACCTAATCCAACCCAATTGCACGGCGGGTAGAAAATCCAGGCCAAAATAGTCACAATCAGGAAAGAAAATTTGGTAACTCTAGTGATGAGAAAACCAGAAGCAAAACACAGGCATCTTCAGTTTTTCCTCTGAAACACTGAAATTCACTGAAATCTGAAGTTCACTGGGACACAATTCTCATTTTTGGGTCATGCCAGAGGTATGCAAAACTCCACATGTTTCTGAGAGAAAAGAATTCTGAACAGTCTCTTAAAAGAAGAATTATGATTGAGACAGTTATAAAATCTTCACTTCTAACAATAACAAAACGATCACTCATGCCTTAGAGAAGCCATTTCCAGTCCCACTCCCTGTTTAGACCACCCACTTGCAGATGACTGGCTTCTTCTGGAGAACACAGTCATCCCCTGGATGGTCTCCTTATGTATTAACAATGATTTGCTCATCGGAGTTTCGCAGAAGGCTTTATCACACTCAAAAGAAAAATATATACACATTAATCAGTCCCCTCATGAGTTTTGCCTCCTTTTCATCTTATTGGTTACTCTAACATTGTCTTTCTAGATTCCTTCTTACGTGTCAAAAAAGATAGGCGTATAATTGAAAGCATCTAAACTTCAAAAAAGATATATGTTTTGGCTTACCCAGAACAGGGGGTCTGAATTTGTATGGTCTGTTTTTAATGTATGTAGTGAAATTCTCAAGTTTTCTGAGTACTAAGGAACCTTCTGTAGAAGACAAAAAATGGAGATTGTAGATCAGATCAGAAAGGATAACTTTCTAAAAGTTGGAGACAACAAAAGTTCTGAATGTGTTTGTCCCGTTAAACAATTGTAAACACTTCATTCTGTGGTTATGTCACATGCAGTTGTAGGTGACAGCAGATGAGAAGGATTAGAGGAAATGGAATTCCTAATGGCCTTGGAATAGTAGATGCCTTCTCTTACTTCAATGTTTTCATCGACCTTACCTCCTTTCTTTCCTTTGGCCAGGGCTTAGGGATGTTATAGGTGAAACAAAGGATGTTACAATTGTTATCAAGAATTATCAGCGCATGCTAAAGTAATCCATTCAAGAGGATGAAGCAAGAATCATTTGAGAATACTATAGATGGTACCCTATGAAAAAGCTGTCTGGCTTTCATCGCTCACCCCAAGCTTGGGAAGAAGATTTGAAGCTGCATGGCCAAGGTTTGTAGGCTCTGCCAGCCAAAGCCCAAGGTTCACACCAAGGCAGAGGTCAAAGTTCCAGCTAAGGCCCAGGCTTCAACCATAGCTCAGGCTCTCAACGGTGCCCAGGTCCCTGTGAAAGCCCCACAGAAAAGGTTCCTGCCAATGTGAAGACAGAAGGACCGCTGTGACGCACCTACCCACACACTATTTGCAGATGACCACAGTGTCCTATGCTGTTTTTACAAAAAAAATACTTGAGACAAGAAAAAAATTATCATTTTGACAATTCCTGTGATATATGGTGTGAGCTAATGGCATAGAAGTGGTTTAAGTTACCAAATGATTTACCTTCCCTGTACAAAAAGTGGGAAGGAGAGTCATGATATGTAATCAATGCCTTTTTGATAAATAATGTCTTATCACAGTAAAAGAGGAAACAAAATACTGCTGTTTGCTTTATGTCAAATTAAGTAGTCAGAGTATTAGCTATGTACAGTAGTGGGGACTATGGATATAAGTAATACCTTCCATCTGCCATTTTTATGAAACTCAGAATGGATAGGGCAAGGGGTAACTGATAACTGGAGTTAATACAATACAAAAGAATACCAGCCAATCATTCAGACTTGGGGTGGGAGTGGAGAGAAATTGAAGTCTGGCCTTTGTATTTGCCTGGTTTGGGCAGACAGCATCCCTCTAGCTCAGTGCCCTCACGAGTATCACGAGTGATATGTACAGAGGCTTTACAGCCTATCAGAAAGTCCAAGAATGCCTGTGTAGTCACCACAACATCCTTAAAAGCACCTTCCATTGCTCTGATTGTATAGATGAGGCACCAAAGCATATGAAGTTCAAGTAACTCTTCTCGGCTAGGGAAGCTAGGAAACTGCAGAGCTAACGTTTGGACAAAGCGGATCACCTATAAACAACAGAACCTGCCTCCTAAAAAGGACAGGGGAGGATGAGGTCAGAGTGCACCAGTGCTAAGTACATAGCTTGGTACAGACTAAGCAGGGTAAGCATGGCTGGTAGCTACCCATGTTGACCTGGTTGCTGTTGGTCAAAATGATAAGGAAGCAGTTGCACATTAATACAGCTGATGTAACTAACCATCTAGTACATTTTTTCTCATTAGAATGATGCTGATTCTTAATAGTTTGAGCAAATACAAAGGAATTTACACTTCAAAGGCTTCTTTTAAAATTAAAAAAAAAACTTTTCTTTAAATCCAGGACATCTCTCTCCTTGGGGGGCATTTTCTTCTCATAAGCACTTTTGTTTAAAAAATTATTAAAAGAGTTCCAACTTAATTATAAAGTGATCAAGTTACAGAAAACTGCAACAGCAACAAAAAACCCAAGCTTGAATATTTTACCCAGGAATCCCAGAGCTGTGGAATGCTCTCACTTAGGGGCTTTCAGAATTGCTGAGCATAAATAAAAATATCCAAGCTCTTACCAAATTCTGATAGATCAATAAATGAGGAATATCCCCTAGTTTCTAATCCCAACATTGGTCATTTTGTGTCCTTTAGATGCAAGTAGAAGTTTTGATTTGCAGCTCAGTTTCTTGGTTTGGTGAGAAACAAAGGGAAAGAGAAGGAAGAAACAAGCAGTGGTCTCCTCTCAGGGTCATACATAACAGCGAGGTCTGTCAGGACAGCCTCCAGAAGAGCAATTTGCTATCTATAAGATACAGTAATTCTCCCTTCAAATATAGTAGCATGAGTTTTAATTAAGTAGTATTAGATAAATGCCATGAGATCCATGCATGAAAGATGTTTCAGAGTGTTGAGAATTATTTTTTTATTATTATATCCATCCTGGAAGACCTTAGCGGGTTGATTTCCTCCTGCTAATCCTCCTCTTCCTTCAGAATTACCGGTGGTTCAAGCACACTGACACCACAGGGAAGTGATGAGCCAGCTGGGAGAACGGCTTGACTCTTCCAGCTTTCCTTTCTTTAGTCTAAATGTTTCAGACAACACATTTCCTGCTGTTTCTGGTCTGTGGTTTAAAAACACGACTTAGGAGTTTTCATTTCCTTTCTCTCTTTAATTAATGACCGGTTTTAATTGTTATCATTTTCTGTTAAGTAAAGAAATCACACATATATTCATACATGTGAATCTACTTTTTCAGGATAGAAAAGTCAACATTGGTATTAGTTCCAAAGTCCAGGCTAGGTAAAGGGATGGTACCCTAAGGAAATCAGAGCAAAGAGAAGGGCTGTACACTCCAGATGTGCTGGACATGGGCTTCCTAGCAGTGAGAGGCTTTTAATTCTCCTGAGACAACAAGATTTCCCTAAAAGCACACCATTTAAAGGGATTCCAATAATTTTATAGAGAGATTCTTGTGTTTAGAAAATTTAAAGTGACAAAGTGACAAACTAGAGGTTTTAGGCAGCACTGTGTTTTACACCCATCTGAATTTATGTCAGCTATATTGAGGTTGACATTCAGCATTTCTTAAGCTTAAAAAACTGGGCTGCCTTGAGTAGCCTCAAGAGAAGATGTCCCTATTCTTACTGCCACATGATATGCCAAAGTTGGTTGATATCCATGGGAGACCTCCCTTTTCTGATGAGAAGGGGAAAGGAGATGGATTGAATGGAGAGGGACTGAGGGGTGAGGAGACTGAGGAGGCATCCAACAGGACATAAGTAAATAAATAATTAATAAAAAATGGAGAATTTAAAAAATATCTCACCAACGTCTTCCCTCCTTAACACTCTCCTTTTAGGTAAAATCGGCTACTTCCCAAATAATGTACAACTTACATGCTCCACCATAACACGATATATTCTAAGGAGGTGGTTGTCATGTGAAGAAGTTCCTCTGGAAACAATAAGATGGGTTTAATCTTCCAAAAAAAAAAAAAAAGTTGACATAGGCAATTTGAATGTCAACTAGAAAGTTTATTGAACATTTTCACAAATGAATTATGCATCCAGGGCAGTGTGGATACCGGAAATGTCATCCTAGGCATTTAAGATGATGAGATGATACACTGAGCCTCTGTCCTATCCACTTCTCTTCCACAGCTTTATCTTCCTGGAAGTCTGGGGAAACTGAACACATATGTTTGACCGAACCCTACAGTGTGGTTCCGGGAATGGACCATATGCAACAGTAGTGTGGCTATAGGCCAAGGTTCTATTTTGACTCTCTAAAACATTTGTTTTCCAGTCTCATGAAATCTAAACATTTCCCCTGCTTTCTTGTTCATGTGGCTTCCTGCTTCCTCACTTGATGTCCTCTGTAGTTTGGTGTATACAATGGGAGAACGCTAAACCAAAAAAAAAAAAAAAAAAAAAAGCAGCAATCATTTTTAATTGTTAAAATTAATTAATTAATTAATTGTTTAATTGAGATAGATTTCTTCTACCCAGGTGTTATGGTTTTCTTTGGTGACTTGGAAAAAGACTTCTTGCCAAAGACAACAGGGATAATAAAATTCTAACCCAAAGTTAACAAATGGGACTAACTCTGCCTTCCAGAGTCATCCTGGGTACTAGTTGCCCCCACTGCTATGTCTAAATATGGTGCAGATACTTCGAAATCAAAGCTATTAAGTACATAGCTTTGAGATTCTTTCTCATCATATCTAATTTCATGGACTAGCAGACACAGCTCAAATAAGTTATTCTCATAATTATGGTTCACAATTTATAACTTCAGTCAGTACGGTGAATATGCATATCTGTCAAGATTTTCAAAACAAAGAAAATAGAACAGTTTGCAAAGAAAATATTATCATGAACTCCATCCCCAACTGTCCAATAAAAGGCTGATTCTACCAAAAGATTAATTAGTATCTTATAACTATTACATCAATACAGTCTTCTATTGAGGTCTTGTCTTTGTGAAAATAAATCATTTATGTAATTCTTGAAGTTGTTGGTTAATATTATCTACTATGGCGATCTGAAAAATTCTCTCTTAAGCCTCACTGGACTACAAATGAGTACTGGCAGTTTCCTAATTCTTTTGTATTTAATGCCAGTATTAGAAGGCTATTCAAACACCTTATATGTTGCTTCAGATAGCTTAAATTCTGAAATAAAATGCAAGGAGAAATTTTTGGAACAGGCTCCAGGAAGTGTTAAAATATAATAGTATTTCTATCAATAAAATATTGGAAAAGCATGAATATTAATTTACTAATGAAAAAATAGGCTCATCATAGATAGAATTTGACCCTAGAACTCTACTTTAGCTCTCTCATTCAGGATACATGTTTAGTAAGTCCTACAATTCTAGTAAACAGACAGGCAGTTGGAGGTCACCACAAAGCACTACAATTGTGAATTCCCCCCAAAAATTAGAAGTATTTTTTAAGGTTTTTATTGAAAAGAAAAGGATCTTTGAGGAAATAGATGTTTATTATATAAATATTGTGTGATATCTGGGTTCTAAGAAATCATAGTGCCCCAGAACTGTGTGTAGTTTTATGTCAGTTTCAAAAATAAAGGGAGATAAATTCTGATTTTGCACAAGTGGCTGTATGAAAGGTGCACAAATTAACTGACAAGGGTCATGCCAAACTCTCCAAAATCTAGAGTCAGTTTAATGTCTTTCAGCCACGGAAGTAAATCAAGTCACTGTGGGAAACAGCCTTGTGGAAGGAAGGCATTATTGACCAACGTGCTCAGCTTGGCCTGAAGATACAGAATTACTAAGGTGCAAAGGAGGATGGCACTTTGTAAGATCAGTTGTGAGAAAATGGCTCAACAGGCATAGTAGTTACAGTGACAGCAGGGATTGTGAGGGGCAGATGAACTTGTAGGCACAGTGACACTGGGACTCCATCCTATCTACTATTGTACCCCTGTGCTATGGTAACAGTCCCTAATAGCTCCTTGTTGCTTAATAGAAACACATCAACTCCACATAAACCTCCTTAGTCTAAATTTTTGGGATTTTCCCACAGTACAGGAAGAAGTCAGCTGGGACAAATCAGAATACCATATATCTTTGTAACTATTTTGCAAATCTATAAGATTTCAAAATAAAAGGATTGGATTTTCAAGTTTTGCTATTGAGAATCAAGAGAGGCGACAATAAGCAGGGAGAACTAGAGACTCTCTGCCTCTCTCCAAGACCTTTGTGACGGGGACAGCATTTGTTCAACAAAACCCCAGAAGCATCCGAACAGAAAAACAACAAAGAACAGTAAAACCATGACTAGCAAACTGCATGATTTCTTCAAGGATCTGCAGCAGAATGGGAAAAGCCTAACTTACAGGGCAATTTTCTGTACTTTTCTATTGTCCGTCTTTGTGTTTGGATATTACTGTCAAGACAGCTCTTAATGACTATGTAAGCAAATAGCCGAGATTGTATTTAAATCAGTCACATTGGCATTATTCAGTATAGGAAGTGGGTAGCCTTGGGCTTTCCTCAGAGTGGAGAGTAG
Organism: Rattus norvegicus; assembly: GCF_021556685.1. NCBI lineage: Eukaryota > Metazoa > Chordata > Mammalia > Rodentia > Muridae > Rattus > Rattus norvegicus. The sequence continues at coordinate 31,499,837 of NC_141538.1, read as the reverse complement.
CAATATTTAAGGAAAGAAAGGAGAAAGAGAAGGATGCAATGAAAGAAGAAAGTGTGCAAGAAATGAATGTGTTAGAAATGTGCTCTCTGGGACCATCCTTACTCTTCTGAAGGGATGGGGCTAAGTGGGTACAATACCACTGGAGAAGGCTTGTACCACGCTGTTCTCTTTATTACGTAATAGTTAAGATAGAACTAAGTTCGTGCTCCACTATGTTCATCGCAGCCTTATTTATAATAGCCAGAAAATGGAAAGAACCCAGATGCCCTTCAACAGAGGAATGGATACAGAAAATGTGGTACATCTACACAATGGAATATTACTCAGCTATCAAAAACAACGAGTTTATGAAATTCGTAGGCAAATGGTTGGAACTGGAAAATATCATCCTGAGTGAGCTAACCCAATCACAGAAAGACATACATGGTATGCACTCATTGATAAGTGGCTATTAGCCCAAATGCTTGAATTACCCTAGATCCCTAGAACAAACGAAACTCAAGACGGATGATCAAAATGTGAATGCTTCACTCCTTCTTTAAATGAGGAAAAAGAATACCCTTGGCAGGGAAGGGAGAGGCAAAGATTAAAACAGAGACTGAAGGAACACCCATTCAGAGCCTGCCCCACAGGTGGCCCATACATATACAGCCACCCAATTAGACAAGATGGATGAAGCAAAGAAGTGCAGACCGACAGGAGCCGGATGTAGATCGCTCCTGAGAGACACAGCCAGAATACAGCAAATACAGAGGCGAATGCCAGCAGCAAACCACTGAACTGAGAATAGGTCCCCTATTGAAGGAATCAGAGAAAGAACTGAAAGAGCTTGAAGGGGCTCGAGACCCCAAAAGTACAACAATGCCAAGCAACCAGAGCTTCCAGGGACTAAGCCACTACCTAAAGACTATACATGGACTGACCCTGGACTCTGACCCCATAGGTAGCAATGAATATCCTAGTAAGAGCACCAGTGGAAGGGGAAGCCCTGGGTCCTGCTAAGACTGAACCCCCAGTGAACTAGTCTATGGGGGGAGGGCGGCAATGGGGGGAGGGTTGGGAGGGGAACACCCATAAGGAAGGGGAGGGGGGAGGGGGATGTTTGCCCGGAAACCGGGAAAGGGAATAACACTTGAAATGTATATAAGAAATACTCAAGTTAATAAAAAATAAAAAATAAAAAAAAAAAGATAGAACTAAGTTAAGATTTGGACTCATCTGCTTTCTTTCTTTTTACAAAAGTTCATTTTTTTTAAAGTAGCAAATGCCCCCTCTCTAAACACCAAAGCTGAAAGGTAACCAATCGACCAAACATAATGTTATTTTTGGTACATAATATCTTGTATTTGCCAACAAATCAATTGGCCCATCCTTGATGAATGAAAACCTTAGTCCTTCATTACACTGACATTTGGAAAGTCAGTTTCCCAAGTTGAATTACCTCCGCAGGTATGAATTTGGTCTTCATCATTTATCTCTCCTCCAAACTGGATAGCATTGCTTCAATATTGTTGACATTCATTTTGACTGGATTCCCTGGCATATTAATGTACAAAGCAGATATATTACACATATAAGCATGGAGGATGTTATAAAGATCTTTATCCTTTGAGAATTTCGTATATGCGTATAATTGCTGTGGTAAAAATAAAAAAAGGGCAGACAGCTCCTGAACATACCCTGTGTGACTCTCTCTTTCTCTCTCTCTCTCTCTCTCTCTCTCTCTCTCTCTCTCTCTCTCTCACTAGTTCCGGCTCCATGGGGCCATTGGAACTAGCACTAATTTGTCTCAGTGGTTCCATGCTGCCCCCAAGTACTCTCTGACGAAGGCAGGTAGCTGTTATGCCAGTTTCATACAGAGACCGTCTATCTCTCGGCTTACTATAACTCTCTGCTGCTATTCTGTTCACATTCCCAACATCCACCCCCTAATAATTATTGTATAAACTCCCAACAACCCGTTAATCAAGACTTAACAAAATACAATCCAACAATCCGATTTATATGCTAAATTCTCAATCCATAATACGTCCACACAATAAACTCACAACCAATTGATAAGGATGTAAACTGCCCACCTAGATAAGATAAATTTGCCTACAGAAATCCATCCCAACTACCTTGGCAATTCAAGACCACCCAGATCTGGGTCATGCTTCCCTGTCCATGCTCCTTCCTTCTTCTCTTCCGCCTTACAGAAACTTTGTCCCTGCCTTATATTTTTACTGTCCAATCATGGCCTTGACCTAATTTGTGCCAGCCCTCACCTGCATGTTGACATCAACCTACATATAATGTATTTTAAACAAATTCACCTATCAATCCATCCTCTCCAATTCCTCTTTTACACCTCCAAGTATTCTCTACCAATGTCATATGTTATTTAGTTTCACCCACTGAGTTTCTGTGGCATTACTACAGTGTGTATGGGTAAGGGTATCTACTGAATCATGGGTGACCTCTCAGGGGCCACATCCTTAAAAACTGACCTTCCTTCCAGCAGTTGTCATCAACCACCAAAATGTCTTCAGCTAGGGGTATGACTTTGTGTCATTTTCTCTCCACAGAGATGTCATCTAATGGGATCTTGTTCAACTCCTATGCATGCTGTCACAAACACTGTGACTTCCTATGTGCAGTTACTCTGTTGTGAATGGACAGCACTGCTTTTCTGTTCTCATCCACTGCCCTGGCTCCTACAAGCACTCCCTGTAGAATTTTTTTAAACACTTTATTGCTGTTATACTCAGGGTTGGCGTATTCTGTCTGGGGGGTATATTTGGATACAATGTCCTTCATAGAAATGGTTATTATTCTTCAAAAGCCTTAGGCTGAATTGATAATGAGTAATTTGTATTTTTAAGTGAAGAATAATCATGGGTGGCCTGTCAGTGTCTGCATCCTGAGAACTCCTAAATATAAATAAATAAATAAATAAATAAATAAATAAATAAATAAATGGAACTCCAGGAAGCAGGGTCCTTTTCATAGTCTATCATGAACCCCCAGTACAAGCAATGTTGGATTAACTCCCAATTATTCAAATTCCAAAATAACCTACAAGGAATTGACTATTCTTTTATTCATGGTACCAAGCGCCTTCTTATTTAATTGGCTCTGGAGGCTCTCACACTGTGGGTACCCTTCCCCAGATTTACCTCATTTGGCACTAATCTCTCTCATCTACTATCATCAGGAGCACATGCGGACTCTTGTCCATACAACCTATGTCTTCATTTTTCCACTCTCAGACACGCCTTATGTAATTGGTGAAATCCCTCATTTGTAACTGCGAGCCACTCCTCTTTTGACTTTATCATCTGGTTTTTGTTGTGTTTTATAAAAAAGAAAATGAAGCCAAGGATATGCTTGGTGGAAGCACAGTATGGTGTGGGGAAGCGGGTGCTTCTGTGGGCCCATACTGACGCATCCCTTCCCCCTGAGGAAACAGCCACACTACGGTATAGTATAGTATAGTATAGTATAGTATAGTATAGTATAGTATAGTATAGTATAGTATAGAGTTTATTTAGGGTATGGGGAGAGGAGTTGAGGGAGTCATAGAGTAGTAGAGACAGAGAAAGGTAGGGGTGAGAGGGACAGTAGTAGAGGCCAGTCATGAATATGTGGAGAGAGAGAGAGAAGGGGAGAATAATGAGGACAGAAGGGACAAAGAGGGAAGAGAAGAAGGGAGTAAGAGAGCAAGAGCATGAGAGTGAGGAGGGGACGAGCAGCCCCTTTTATAGTGAGTCAGGCATACCTAGCTGTTGCCTGGTAACTGTGGGGTGGAGTCTAGAAGAAATGCTAAGAGTTTCATCTACCTAGTGCATATTCTAGGTTAAAACAGAATTATTCTAGTTGGCAAGTTTAATGTTCCAATTACTCAACATCGGCAGTCGTAATGAACAGAGTCTTGCCTAATACATTAGTGGCCTGAAGTTACAGTTTTCATGAATTTCATGACTGAGAAGAAAACACATTTATGCTGCAAGTTATAGATGTCAGTCCTGGGACTTAAGTTTTACTGGGTGACAATTCAGGTGTCAACAGGGCTACATTCTTTCCAGAAGCTCCATGCAATAAGGAGAAAGACTTCTGTCTTTTCTACTTCCTAGAACACTTTCCTTGGAATCTCATCTTCAAAGTCAGAAGTGGACTCCCTTACTTCAACAGTCACATGTCTTCTTCTGCACCAAATTTCCCACTGCTTCTCTTTCATTAAGGCATCTGCGATTGCATGTGGTTCAGAGTCATGCCCTGAAGATCGCTCATCATGTCTGAAATATCCCATACCAAGTAACATTTGCAGGTTATGGTGATCAGAGACCATATATGTTTGGGCCAGAGAGCAATTAATCTTACCATCAATGGCAGAAACAAAGTAAGACAGTGAATATTTCTAAAACCTCCTCTGAGCCACAAACAATAAATGGTTAAAGAAGAAAGCGGTGGTGTGGGGTTTTGAGTATGATGGGACCTTTCACAGACCAACTGTGCACGACTCAAACCTGGGCCAGTAGCTCCAAGTTCAGTCTTACACCAGCGACGATTAAAGGATACTGTTGGAGAAGTATGTAAAGCGAAATCCAGCTTTACTAAGAAAAAATATAGAACAGTGAGAATTGAGGGAAAGTGAGAAAAGCTTCCAGAAATGGGAGTGGTTTCCAAGAGAGAAGAAGGTATCAGGTTTCCTTTCTAGGTTATTTTTATAGAGCCATGGTAGAAATTGAACAAGGGCTGAAGGAACTGCAGTGAGGTTGGTTAGTCCTCTGGTGACAGGGGCACACCCATACACTTTATGCATATCTTGCTGGCCCAGCTAGAGGTAACTATGCACCCATTAGTGATGCTCACCGAGACTCCTTTGAAACTCCCTAGCTTCTTTGATTGACTGTGCTCACTGGCTGGTCTTGCTGCCTCCAATCTAGCAGGTGTCATGATCACTATTAATTATGCTAAGCTCTCTTCATTCTCACAACTATCAAGAAGTAGCCAGGTGTGTTCTTTCCATCACTCTGTCTCTGGGGTGGTCTGAAGTTTCAGCAAATAATTACTTACAATTCAACCTGGAATACAATCCTGGAAAGATTCACTCTTGGGGTGCTGAGATGCTAAGACTTACTCTTCAAGTTTCTATCTGATCCTACCTCAGACAACATCAATGCTGTTTCCTCTCAAGACTTGCTTTCAGGTAAACTTTAAAACACCTAGCTCACTTTGTCCAGTATCATCACAAATTGTTCCAGTCAGAACTCCAGTTAAGCCCTGAACTTTCTCAATCCATAGAGAGTGGACAACAAATGCTACAGCTAGCTTTCTTAACCAGTTTTTAAATTTTCTTGGGTTAGAATTCTACATCCAAAATCGGCAGGAAGCAATGATAAAAAGACCATTGTCCCAGTACCTTAAGTTGGGAAACCAAGAAATCTCAGGTCAGATAGAGAAACTTAAAAATAAAAGCTTTCAAAGTTTACAGCAGCGACTCAAGGAATGGCCATTCAGAGCCTGACCCACATGTGGCCCATATATATACAGCTACCAAAACTAGATAAGGTTGATGAAGCTAGAAAATGCATGCGGAAAGGGACCAGATATAGATGTCTCCTGAGAGACACATCTAGAGCATGTCCAATACAGAGGTCAATGCTAGAAGCAAACCACTGAACTGAGAACAGGACTCCCCTGGGGGGAATTAGAGGAAGTATTGAAAGAGTTGAAGGAGCTTGCAACCCCATAGAAACAACAATGCCAACCAACCAGAGCTTCCAGGGACTAAACCATTATGGAAAGACTATACATGGACTGACCCAGGGCTCAAACTCCATATGTAACAGAGAATAGCCTTGTTGGGGCACCAGGGGAAGGGGAAGCCCTTGATCCTGCCAAGGTTGGACCCCCAGTGCAAGGGAATATGGGGGTGCAATAAGGAAGATGTATAGGGAAACACCCGTATGGGGTAGGGGGAGGGGAGGGAATGGGGACTTATAGACAGGAAACTGGGAAGGGGAATAACATTTGAAATGTTTAAGTAAAGAAATATATCTAATAAAAATTAAAAAAAAAAGAAAGGAAAAAAATGAAAGCTTTCTTTTGTGTACATGCATGGAGGCAGACGGTTCAGAATCTGTACCTTGTCCCCAAAGTAAGACTGTGAAACATTTTTATAGGATAAGAACACAAAGCAGAGCATGTTGAAGGCTGTCTCATTGACCAATCATATTTTGACACAAGGGATTAAGTAAGGAAGTGAGGGATTTGGTGACTGGGCCTTATCCAGGTTTCAGGGTCCTTGATTCAGCCAGGTCCCCTCCTGGACTCTGGCTGGAATTTCAGAATGATGAGGAAACAAAGGATGGTCAAGCTGCACATAGTCAATTAAGTCAAGTCAGGCAACACATCTGTGACTTGTGTGCCTTAGTTTAAATAACAGGATAACAGCATTATCTTACCTATTTACACACTTTACTGGTTAGCAGACAAACATGAAACACCTGAAGAACCAGAATAGCAGTTGAGTTCTGGGGCTTGGGAACATGAACTCAGTTTTGATCCTGCCAGGGAGGTGGAACTTGTTTGTGAAATGGCTGAACTCAGGAAATGATCTCCTACCACTATAAGCATTTACGCTAGAAAGACGAATATCTAAAATGCAGTGGTGCCAAACACATATTCCCCAGGGGCTTTAGGGAGAGCAGTCATCCTGCTGTCACTGGACCCAAACCTTGCCCTCCTAAATTGGTCTGCTTGGTCAGTTCATACACAGTCACTGGGATCCTTCATCTCTCTTAGTTTTCCAGAGTCTGCCATTTTGATTCCTAATCTGTCCCTTAACCCCAACCTCTGCTCTCCCTGTGACACATACAAAACCTTTGCAGTTCTTAGCACAGCCCTTTCTACCTACTACCTACTGAAAACTACAGCTATGATCAATAAGAATGACAATCAATACATTTCCCTATAATAACATCAAATCCATTCAATGGTAAATGGTGATATTCCCTTTTTTTGTAAACTGAATCTGGCAGGTTCCTCTTCGCTTTCCTTCTCTGTGCTTACCACATAGAACAGTATGGGTTCTTTACAACACTTTATTCACTAAACCAGCCTTTCTGCCATTTGCATACAAACTATGAATACAAAGGAATTCCACAATCAAGACTAAAAGGAAAGCAAGAAATCAGTCTGGACTATCAGTATGATGTTTCAGCACAAACAGGCTATGCACTTCATTCAAGCTCTAAGGTATTTGGTCTTTGAATCAGTACCTCAAAAACTCATAGTTTCTTAAAGTACTTGGTAAGTCTTTCTGAAAACATTTTCAATTCTTCTAAAACTCAACTCAAGTTAGAATCCTCTTCATATTTTAAACTTTACTTAAGATACATCTAAGAGTTACCTAATGCAGTTGTGGCATGTAGATTTTTCCTCTGAATTAAAACATTGCCTTACAGAGGAAGAAGGGAGGCTTAAAAGCTGACGAAACTTACAAGGCTCAGAAAGTTACTGTAGTCACAAGCCCCTTCCTCTCCCCAGGCAATAGCAAGAGTAAACAGCTGTCCAGGGAGAACATTCTCCAGCTGCTGGTGTCCTCTACAAGTTGCGCATGGAGGATGCCGTTTCCATGAGGTGTCACACATGTTAGGATGGGCTTTATGGTGATGGAGGTGATTGTGAATCATCCATGAATAAGCCTGAAACCAACTCTTCTCCAATGCTTCTGTAATTATCCCCAGTTCACTAAGCTAGACTTGGGTAGAATCCTCCAGAAAAGACATGAAATATTTAGAAAGTAATCTCTGAAACTTAGGGTTTTTTCATTATGCTTCGTTGTTATCCCAGTTACATACATAAGGTAGTCTTCAGATTCTCATATTTCAACATGAAAATAATGAAAAAAAAGGTAATGTGGGCTTGTACGTTAGAAATAAGTGACTAAATGTAGAAGATTTGGGAGGTAGAAATCCTTCTGCTTTGATGAAGATCCTTTGCCTTCAAGGCTCCTTTGCTCCAAATGCTAATTTCACATGCATTAATTTAAACCACTATAGTCCTATTGCTCTCCATATATTTCTGATGGGTATAAGCAAACCTTTGAAAATATCTCCCCAAAATGACCATAAAGAAGCATGAAATGAATCAGATCCTTAAATATAACTATTACACTGTTAACAGAAAATACAGAGGACTCTGAATCATTGATGTAGGTTGGGATTTTTTTTTTAAATAAGACGTGCAAAGCAAAGACAACAACGGCAAACACAATAGGCAAGAGAATGATGCATCAAAAGAAGACACTTCAGCACAGAAGTCAAATGGCAAAAAATGTCCAGCAAACTGTGAGGAAATATTTGCAAAACATACATATGATGAAGAATTAACATCCAGAGAACATACAGAATTTAAATAACTGCAAACAAGTAATGTTATTCTTAAATAGTATAGATGATTTTCAAGGAAAGACACACAAGTGGCTAAGAAGTATATAATAAAATGTTCCATACCACTCTCTGCACCCAAATCCCGTGGGAGGGAGAGCTGAACCTTCAGAGAGGCAGACAAGCCTGGGAAACCAGAAGAGACTGCTCTCTGTACATACATCTCTGACGCCAGAGGAAAACACCAAAGGCCATCTGGAACCCTGGTGCACTGAAGCTCCCGGAAGGGGCGGCACAGGTCTTCCTGGTTGCTGCCACCGCAGAGAGCCCTTGGGCAGCGCCCCGCCCGGTGAACTCAAGACACAGGCCCACAGGAACAGCTGAAGACCTGTAGAGAGGAAAAACTACACGCCCGAAAGCAGAACACTCTGTCCCCATAACTGACTGAAAGAGAGGAAAACAGGTCTACAGCACTCCTGACACACAGGCTTATAGGACAGTCTAGCCACTGTCAGAAATAGCAGAACAAAGTAACACTAGAGATAATCTGATGGCGAGAGGCAAGCGCAGGAACCCAAGCAACAGAAACCAAGACTACATGTCATCATTGGAGCCCAATTCTCCCACCAAAACAAACATGGAATATCCAAACACACCAGAAAAGCAAGATCTAGTTTCAAAATCATATTTGATCATGATGCTGGAGGACTTCAAGAAAGACGTGAAGAACTCCCTTAGAGAACAAGTAGAAGCCTACAGAGAGGAATCACAAAAATCCCTGAAAGAATTCCAGGAAAACACAATCAAACAGATGAAGGAATTAAAAATGGAAATAGAAGCAATCAAGAAAGAACACATGGAAACAACCCTGGATATAGAAAACCAAAGGAAGAGACAAGGAGCCGTAGATACAAGCATCACCAACAGAATACAAGAGATGGAAGAGAGAATCTCAGGAGCAGAAGATTCCATAGAAATCATTGACTCAACTGTCAAAGATAATGTAAAGCGGAAAAAGCTACTGGTCCAAAACATACAGGAAATCCAGAACTCAATGAGAAGATCAAACCTAAGGATAATAGGTATAGAAGAGAGTGAAGACTCCCAGCTCAAAGGACCAGTAAATATCTTCAACAAAATCATAGAAGAAAACTTCCCTAACCTAAAAAAAGAGATACCCATAGGCATACAAGAAGCCTACAGAACTCCAAATAGATTGGACCAGAAAAGAAACACCTCCCGTCACATAATAGTCAAAACACCAAACGCACAAAATAAAGAAAGAATATTAAAAGCAGTAAGGGAAAAAGGTCAAGTAACATATAAAGGCAGGCCTATCAGAATCACACCAGACTGCTCGCCAGAAACTATGAAGGCCAGAAGATCCTGGACTGATGTCATACAGACCCTAACAGAACACAAATGCCAGCCCAGGTTACTGTATCCTGCAAAACTCTCAATTAACATAGATGGAGAAACCAAAATATTCCATGACAAAACCAAATTTACACAATATCTTTCTACAAATCCAGCACTACAAAGGATAATAAATGGTAAAGCCCAACATAAGGAGGCAAGCCATACCCTAGAAGAAGCAAGAAACTAATCGTCTTGGCAACAGAACAAAGAGAATGAAAGCACACAAACATAACCTCACATCCAAATATGAATATAACGGGAAGCAATAATCACTATTCCTTAATATCTCTCAACATCAATGGCCTTAACTCCCCAATAAAAAGACATAGATTAACAAACTGGATACGCAACGAGGACCCTGCATTCTGCTGCCTACAGGAAACACACCTCAGAGACAAAGACAGACATTACCTCAGAGTGAAAGGCTGGAAAACAATTTTCCAAGCAAGTGGTCAGAAGGAGCAAGCTGGAGTAGCCATTCTAATATCAAATAAAATCAATTTCCAACTAAAAGTCATCAAAAAAGATAAGGAATGACACTTCATATTCATCAAAGGAAAAATCCACCAAGATGAACTCTCAATCCTAAATATCTATGCCCCAAATACAAGGGCACCTACATATGTAAAAGAAACCTTACTAAAGCTCAAAACACACATTGCACCTCACACAATGATAGTGGGAGATTTCAACACCCCACTCTCATCAATGGACAGATCATGGAAACAGAAATTAAACAGAGATGTAGACAGATTAAGAGAAGTCATGAGCCAAATGGACTTAACGGATATTTATAGAACATTCTATCCTAAAGCAAAAGGATATACCTTCTTCTCAGCCCCTCATGGTACTTTCTCCAAAATTGACCATATAATTGGTCAAAAAATGGGCCTCAACAGGTACAGAAAGATAGAAATAATCCCATGCGTGCTATCGGACCACCACGGCCTAAAACTGGTCTTCAATAACAATCAAGGAAGAATGCCCACATATACTTGGAAATTGAACAATGCTCTACTCAATGATAACCTGGTCAAGGAAGAAATAAAGAAAGAAATTAAAGACTTTTTAGAATTTAATGAAAATGAAGGTACAACATACCCAAACTTATGGGACACAATGAAAGCTGTGCTAAGAGGAAAACTCATATCGCTGAGTGCCTGCAGAAAGAAACAGGAAAGAGCATATGTCAGCAGCTTGACAGCACACCTAAAAGCTCTAGAACAAAAAGAAGCAAATACACCCAGGAGGAGTAGAAGGCAGGAAATAATCAAACTCAGAGCTGAAATCAACCAAGTAGAAACAAAAAGGACCATAGAAAGAATCAACAGAACCAAAAGTTGGTTCATTGAGAAAATCAACAAGATAAATAAACCCTTAGCCAGACTAACGAGAGGACACAGAGAGTGTGTCCAAATTAACAAAATCAGAAATGAAAAGGGAGACATAACAACAGATTCAGAGGAAATTCAAAAAATCATCAGATCTTACTATAAAAACCTATATTCAACAAAACTTGAAAATCTTCAGGAAATGGACAATTTCCTAGACAGATACCAGGTATCAAAGTTAAATCAGGAACAGATAAACCAGTTAAACAACCCCATAACTCCTAAGGAAATAGAAGCAGTCATTAAAGGTCTCCCAACCAAAAAGAGCCCAGGTCCAGACGGGTTTAGTGCAGAATTCTATCAAACCTTCATAGAAGACCTCATACCAATATTATCCAAACTATTCCACAAAATTGAAACAGATGGATCACTACCGAATACCTTCTATGAAGCCACAATTACTCTTATACCTAAACCACACAAAGACACAACAAAGAAAGAGAACTTCAGACCAATTTCCCTTATGATTTCATCACCTCTTTTTTTTTTTTTTCTTTTCTTTTTTTTCGGAGCTGGGGACCGAACCCAGGGCCTTTCGCTTACTAGGCAAGCGCTCTTCCACTGTGCCAAATCCCCAACCCAATTCCCCTTATGAATATCGACGCAAAAATACTCAACAAAATTCTGGCAAACCGAATCCAAGAGCACATCAAAACAATCATCCACCATGACCAAGTAGGCTTCATCCCAGGCATGCAGGGATGGTTTAATATACGGAAAACCATCAACGTGATCCATTATATAAACAAACTGAAAGAACAAAACCACATGATCATTTAATTAGATGCTGAGAAAGCATTTGACAAAATTCAACACCCCTTCATGATAAAAGTCCTGGAAAGAATAGGAATTCAAGGCCCATACCTGAACATAGTAAAAGCCACATACAGCAAACCAGTTGCTAACATTAAACTAAATGGAGAGAAACTTGAAGCAATCCCACTAAAATCAGGGATTAGACAAGGCTGCCCACTCTCTCCCTACTTATTCAATATAGTTCTTGAAGTTCTAGCCAGAGCAATCAGACAACAAAAGGAGGTCAAGGGGATACAGATCGGAAAAGAAGAAGTCAAAATATCACTATTTGCAGATGATATGATAGTATATTTAAGTGATCCCAAACGTTCCACCAGAGAACTACTAAAGCTGATAGACAACTTCAGCAAAGTGGCTGGGTATAAAATTAACTCAAATAAATCAGTTGCCTTCCTCTATACAAAAGAGAAACAAGCCGAGATAGAAATTAGGGAAACGACACCCTTCATAATAGACCCAAATAATGTAAAGTACCTCGGTGTGACTTTAACAAAGCAAGTAAAAGATCTGTACAATAAGAACTTCAAGACACTGAAGAAGGAAATTGAAGAAGACCTCAGAAGATGGAAAGATCTCCCATGCTCATGGATTGGCAGGATTAATATAGTAAAAATGGCCATTTTACCAAAAGCAATCTACAGATTCAATGCAATCCCCATCAAAATACCAATCCAATTCTTCAAAGAGTTAGACAGAACAATTTGCAAATTCATCTGGAATAACAAAAAACCCAGGATAGCTAAAGCTATCCTCAACAATAAAAGGACTTCAGGGGGAATCACTATCCCTGAACTCAAGCAGTATTACAGAGCAAGAGTGATAAAAACTGCATGGTATTGGTACAGAGACAGACAGATAGACCAATGGAATAGAATTGAAGACCCAGAAATGAACCCACACACCTATGGTCACTTGATTTTTGACAAAGGAGCCAAAACCATCCAATGGAAAAAAGATAGCATTTTCAGCAAATGGTGCTGGTTCAACTGGAGGGCAACATGTAGAAGAATGCAGATCGATCCATGCTTATCACCCTGTACAAAGCTTAAGTCCAAGTGGATCAAGGACCTCCACATCAAACCAGACACACTCCAACTAATAGAAGAAAAACTAGGGAAGCATCTGGAACACATGGGCACTGGAAAAATTTCCTAAACAAAACACCAATGGCTTATGCTCTAAGATCAAGAATCGACAAATGGGATCTCATAAAACTGCAAAGCTTCTGTAAGGCAAAGGACACTGTGGTTAGGACAAAACGGCAACCAACAGATTGGGAAAAGATCTTTACCAATCCTACAACAGATAGAGGCCTTATATCCAAAATATACAAAGAACTCAAGAAGTTAGACCACAGGGAAACAAATAACCCTATTAAAAAATGGGGTTCAGAGCTAAACAAACAATTCACAGCTGAGGAATGCCGAATGGCTGGGAAACACCTAAAGAAATGTTCAACATCTTTAGTCATAAGGGAAATGCAAATCAAAATAACCCTGAGATTTCACCTCACACCAGTGAGAATGACTATGATGAAAAACTCAGGGGACAACAGATGCTGGCGAGGATGTGGAGAAAGAGGAACACTCCTCCATTGTTGGTGGGATTGCAGACTGGTACAACCATTCTGGAAGTCAGTCTGGAGAATCCTCAGAAAATTGGACATTGAACTGCCTGAGGATCCAGCTATACCTCTCTTGGGCATATACCCAAAAGATGCCCCAACATATAAAAAAGACACGTGCTCCACTATGTTCATTGCAGCCTTATTTATAATAGCCAGAAGCTGGAAAGAACCCAGATGCCCTTCAACAGAGGAATGGATACAGAAAATGTGGTACATCTACACAATGGAATATTACTCAGCTATCAAGAACAACGAGTTTATGAAATTCGTAGGCAAATGGTTGGAACTGGAAAATATCATCCTGAGTGAGCTAACCCAATCACAGAAAGACATACATGGTATACACTCATTGATAAGTGGCTATTAGCCCAAATGCTTGAATTACCCTGGATACCTAGATCAAATGAAACTCAAGACTGTTGATCAAAATGTGAATGCTTCACTCCTTCTTTAAAAGGGGAACAAGAATACCCTTGGCAGGGAAGAGAGAGGCAAAGATTAAAACAGAGACTGAAGGAACACCCATTCAGAGCCTGCCCCACATGTGGCCCATACATATACAGCCACCCAATTAGACAAGATGGATGAAGCAAAGAAGTGCAGACCAACAGGAACAGGATGTAGATCGCTCCTGAGAGACACAGCCAGAATACAGCAAATACAGAGGCGAATGCCAGCAGCAAACCACTGAACTGAGAATAGGACCCCCGTTGAAGGAATCAGAGAAAGAACTGGAAGATCTTGAAGGGGCTCGAGACCCCATATGTACAACAATGCTAAGCAACCAGAGCTTCCAGGGACTAAGCCACTACCTAAAGACTATACATGGACTGACCCTGGACTCTGACCTCATAGGTAGCAATGAATATCCTAGTAAGAGCACCAGTGGAAGGAGAAGCCCTGGGTCCTGCTAAGACTGAACCCGCAGTGAACTAGACTGGTGGGGGGAGGGTGGCAATGGGGGGAGGGTTGGGAGGGGAACACCCATAAGGAAGGGGAGGGGGGAGGGGGATGTTTGCCCGGATACCGGGAAAGGGAATAACACTCGAAATGTATATAAGAAATACTCAAGTTAATAAAAAAATATAAATAAATAAATAAGAAGAAAAAAAAATGTTCCATACCATTAGATTTAAAGAAAATTAAAATCAAAACCAAAGATAATTAACATATTCCCTTAGTATGACTAGTATCAAAAAGACTAAAAAGAGGAAAAGCACTGATTCTGGTGAGGACGTAGATAAAGAGGAATAGATACCTAACACAGTATAAATATTCTTTTAAAAACTAAACTGAAAAAGTAAAGTTCTATATGATCCAAAACTTTATCTAAAGAAACTTTATCTAAGTTTTTTAATTGAATGTTTTATGTATAATATTTCAAATATTATCCCCTTTCCCTTCCCCCCTGCTCTTATGAGCATGCTCTGCCTCCCACCCACCCACTCTTCCCTCTACGCCCTGCCATTCCCCTACAGTGCAGAAATAAGCCTTCATAGGACCAAGGGCTTCTCCTCCTACTTATGCCAGACAATGCCATCCTTTGCTACATATGCAATTGGAGCCATGGATCCCACCATTCGTACTCTTTGGTTGGTGGTTTAGTCCCTGGGAGTTCTATGGGGTCTGGTTGGTTGAGGTTGTTCTTCCTATAAGATTATAAACCCCTTCAGCTCCTTCAGTCCTTTCTCTGACTCCTCCATGATGGTTAGATACAAGCATTCTCATCTGCATCAGTAAGGCTGACATCCATGTCAGGCTCCTGTCAGCAAGCACTTCTTGGTATCAGTAATAGTGACTTCATTTTGTGGCTGCATATGGGATGGATCCCCAGGTGAGGCAGTCACTGGATAGCCTTTTCTTCAGTCCCTGCTCCACTCTTTGTCCCTGTATTTCTTCCCTTGAATATTTTGTTCCCCCTTCTAAGAGGAACTGAAGAATCCACACTTTGGTCGTCCTTCTTCTTGAGCTTCATGTCGTCTATGGATGGTATCTTGGGTATTCTGAGCTTTTGGACTAATATCCAATTCTCTACTCTCATGGTTATTGCAGCACTATATCAAATATCTAGTAAATCAATGAAGTTATCAGATAAATGTACAAAGAAAATATCACATACTAACACATGGAGAGGAATGAACACACACACACACACATATGCATGTATACACATGGCAAATTTGTCAAGCATAGGAAAAATATGAGATCCTGTTATTTGCATCTAAGTAGGTTAAGCCGGGGATATCCATGCTAAGTGAAATAAGCTACACACAGAAAGACAAATTCCTCCGGTTCTTACTAATTTGGACAAAAAGACGAAGGTGTCATAGCTGGGTTCAGGAAACACTGGGAAGGGGATACAGACAAAAGATGGAAAAAGGTTAAATAATAGGAATCAAAATACAGCATGAAAAGAATCAGTTCTGATGCTGTACAGCCCAGTATGGTACTCTGAAACGACGGATGTGCATTTATGTACATAAACAGCCAGAAGAGTCGAACAGTCCCAACACAGAGAAAGCATTAATGTTTGGGAACTATAATCGCTAATTATGCCAACTTTCCCCTTACATTGTTTTCAAATTATTGTACTGTATCATAAATAGGTATAAATATGACTCATAAATTACTCATGTAGTAGTTTTTACATATCAGAAAATGCCTTTACTTTCATTATTTAATGATAATATGCTAAGTATGCATTCACATAATTTTCTTTCCACATTTGGATGCTGTCCCACAGTCTTCCGGTGTACACTTTCTGTCATATGAAGTCTGTTCCATGGCACAGCTATGATGCACATACCTGTGCTTCCAGCATTTGCTGCGAGGGGAAGCAGAAGAGTCAGAATAGTTAAGGAAGGAAATATAGAATTGTTTTACACAGAAAAATAATTTCCCTTACAAAACATCACATCATTCTCAAGCCTCTTCCTTTTGTAGTTCTGGAATGTAAAGACTTTCTGGTGGGTATAAAACCCAAAATCTGTGTGCGTTTGGAATCTGTGAGCTCATATTGTTCAAGCCACATTTTTTCACTATTTTCTCTTTCATTATTGACTCCCAGTTGTCTTCACTCTTCCCTGAAATTCTTACTTATGTCTTATGCTTACATTTTTCCCCTTATTTCTTATCTTTGTGTTTTTCTATATGATGCCACCCACTCTCAAAGGCTTGAATTTCTTAAGTCACTTTAAATTTTGGATTGTGAACGTTGTCTCTTATCCAAGTGCCCAGAATTTATGTCTTGGTCTAACTCCTTGCCTTGTACAGGCCTGGAGCAGTTTAAGTTGCTATACTCTCCCACCCTAGATTGAGCAGCTTCAACAGAAAACACTCGTCTCTTAGAGCTCTGGAGAAAATTGGAAAGAAGTGTGCTAGCAGATATGGGTCCAGTCAGGGCATGCTTCTTGACTTAGAGAAGTCATGATTTTATTATGTCATAATGTGGAGAAAAAGGCATGAAAAGCATGCTGTTGTCTCCTCATTAAAGCACTTTTCCCATTCAGAAAAGCGTTTCACTAGGCTTAAATTACTTCTCTGGGGCTTCACCCCCCCAAATCCCCTGCACAGGAGTTAAGAACCTCAACACACACATGGAAATGAGTGAGGCATGCACATCCCTGTCAGCATTGCTCTGAACAAGGCTTTAGGCTGCTTGTAACCTCCAGAGATTAAAGTCTAAGCATCCGATGCCTATAAGTTAATCGGCATAAGCATGGTATGAAACTAAACTTCCAAATTCTGTTTCTTTGCTTCTGTCGTTGCTACGATGTCTGTATATTTGGCAACTAAATATCCAAAATTAAAGATGGTTGGTGCCATGCTGGTTTGTAGCTATTTCCTGTAGAGAGGAAGCACATTAAGTTCATGAAACTGGTAATGAACATGCAAGATTAAGAAGTCTCCTCACACTGGAAAATATCATCCCGAGTGTGGTAACCCAATCACAGAAAAACACACATGGTATGCACTCATTGATAAGTGGCTATTAGCCCAAATGCTCGAATTACCCTAGATGCACAGAACACATGAAACTCAAGAGGGATGACCAAAATGCGAATGCTTCACTCCTTTAAAAGGGGAACAAGAATACCCTTGGCAGGGAAGAGGGAGGCAAAGATTAAAACAGACACAGAAGGAACACCCATTCAGAGCCTGCCCCACATGTGGCCCATACATATACAGCCACCCAATTAGACAAGATGGATGAAGCAAAGAAGTGCAGACCAACAGGAACCGGATGTAGATCGCTCCTGAGAGACACAGCCAGAATACAGCAAATACAGAGGCGAATGCCAGCAGCAAACCACTGAACTGAGAACGGGACCCCCGTTGAAGAAATCAGAGAAAGAACTGGAAGAGCTTGAAGGGGCTCGAGACCCCATATGAACAACAATGCCAAGCAACCAGAGCTTCCAGGGACTAAGCCACTACCTAAAGACTATACATGGACTGACCCTGGACTCTGACCTCATAGGTACCAATGAATATCCTAGTAAGAGCACCAGTGGAAGGGGAAGCTCTGGGTCCTGCCAAGACTGAACCCCGAGTGAACGTAATTGTTGGGGGGCGGGCGGTAATGGGGGGAGGATGGGGAGGGGAACACCTATATAGAAGGGGAGGGGAAGGGGTTAGGGGGATGTTGGCCCAGAAACTGGGAAAGGGAATGACAATCGAAATGTAAATAAGAAATAAATTACTCAAGTTAATAAAGAAAAAAAAGAAGTCTCCTCACAGGGTTCATATAAACATGAAAGAAAAAGACTGATGTGGAGTAGGATATTCTGGTAGAGTAGCTACTTGTCAATTGCCCAGGGGACTCTGTGATCTAGCTTTTCTGTATCATCATACAAGCTGAGGTGGGCATTACCATGACGTGCACAGTGATGATACTCCTGTCAGTAACCCAAATCATCTCACTGGTTCACCAAACTACGTGTGGATTTGTTGTTTTATGTGACAGTGATGCCTTATCTATGATAAAGCCAGATTGTCCCCAGGGGAACGGTGATGCCACAATAGCATCTTAAATATAAAATGTTCTTGGGGTGTACAGCTAACATCAGGCCACATGAAAAGACACTAACATTCCATGTACTTGTTAATCCCATTCTGAAGCCTTTAGCTCTAGCCCAGTCAACTGTGGACCTAGTTATTCTGACCCAGGACATGAAGAATGGATTAGGAATGGATTAGGAACGAGGAATCCGGTTTGAACAACTTTACTAGAAAAGGGCATTGGGCACAACCCACATTGAGGTTATATAATGGAATCTCCACTATAGTTTAGTGCCTAATTGATACGCTTTAATTATTCATATGTATTTTTCTTATCTCACTAGGAAAGCTTTTATCAGGAATTATCTTTTATCTAAACACTGTTCAATTTATTTTCAGCATTGCAAGAGACACATTTGTTGGATAAGCAAAGGGGCAGAGCAATGGAGTAAGATGGATATGAGCAAAGGCCATGAGTTCAAAAGAAGTTAGAAGTTAGTCGTG
Source organism: Rattus norvegicus (assembly GCF_021556685.1). Taxonomy (NCBI): domain Eukaryota; kingdom Metazoa; phylum Chordata; class Mammalia; order Rodentia; family Muridae; genus Rattus; species Rattus norvegicus. The sequence continues at coordinate 31,480,704 of NC_141538.1, read as the reverse complement.
TAAAGAAGATAGAAATAAACCTGAGTCTAATATACCAAGGTAAAATCTCTAAGTTTATAAGAAGGTAAAAGAAAAGAATAGAAAATTACCAAACTGTAGAGACTTTCTACAAAACTTGATGACCTTAGTTCAATCCCCAGAACTGATGTGGCAAAAGGCTAAAGTCTCTGAGTCTCACATGCACACCATGGCTCATGCTTTTGCATGTGCTTACACACACACACCACACACACACACACACACACACACACACACACACACAGAGATGCAAAAATAATCTTTAAAAATACCAAAATATGTAATACAAGAAAAATACATGTCTGGTATTAAAAATAAAGCAACAGTTATTTACCCAAAAGGGATTATAAGAATCACCATAGGAGAAAAAGGACAGATAGCTTATTGATAGACAGGAAAAGTAAGAATAATGGTCTACCCCAGCATTCCAGCAAGTCCTAAAGTAGAATATTTTGAAAATAAATAATTTTTCCTTGATATAAAATTTCACCAGGATTTTTATCTGGAGGAAATAAATATACTTTACATGAGAATCTTTTGATTAAACATTCCAGATAGCTAGAAAAAAAATGTGTTCTCAAAGGCATTTATTTTTCTCTTATAGCCCATGAATTTAGTGAAGTGTACTTTTGACAATGGAGGACTTGCGGCTAACATTCGACCATAAATCCTCATCTCAAAAGTTCAAAATTGACCTCATCTTAGCAAGAAAAACATAGCCTTTGAATTCGAGAGTACAGGCTCATCAATTTTAGTAACTAATGGCACTCACAGCATTCGGTTTAGCTACACTTGCTAATTTTGCACTTATTTTTCCAGATGGTTGTAGAATATTTATATCACAAACGTTTTTCACTTAATAATGTAAGCTTGTTGCTTTGCTATAATTTTCCGTGACAAAGTAAAGGATGAGAAGAGAAGGGACTTCACACTGAGTACAAGCATTAAGACCACGTTGAAGAACAAAGGGGATTGAATGCAGTGAGTGTCTTAAGGACATTTCCAATGAATCCCATGTATAAACATGTCTTGATGTCACCTAAGTAATAAAATTCCATTTACTTTTGTGCTTCAGCTCAGCATCGGAGGATTGGAAAACTTCCCAGACTTGCTAGGCTGGGTATGAATTCTCACCTCCCCCAAACTTCTGTGTTTAACAAGTGACTTTCCCAATTATAGCTGTGCTTCTGACAGCAACTAACCATTGCCCTGAGTGACAGGCGGAGGAAGCCAAGAGCTTCAAAGCTAACGGGGAGAAGTTGAATGTGACCGACCGCCAATCATACACTCAGCCAAAATGGATCCCTCACGGGCTCATCTAATGCTGCCTAGAGCCTAGTCCATGTGTGCAGTCTTTGTGGAAGGATTACAATGATAGACATATCCCAGGGATGTTCTAGCGATAATGTGATAGATGGCACACTTCGTGACTACTTTTCTCCTTCTGTTGTATCAAAATAACAACAAAATGAGAACTAGTGACCTACTTTAGTATAAGTACCACCAAAGCAAGAAAAGTTACTCACTTTATGAATAAAGAAGTGTACTTCTCCACAAGAGGCATTGTGATTTTGAAGAAAAAAAAAACCAAACCTCATGTTGGTTGAAAATTCTCTTTCATTATGATAATTCAATGCAGGTAATTTTATCATGAGCATTTTTCTTAATAAGTTAGGCTAACTAGACTGAGCACTTAAACTGCAGAAGATAATGTGAGTTGAAAGGGAGAATGTCTAAGCAGTTAAGGATCTTTTTTCACCAAGCCTAAGCGGATTTTGATCCCCAGAACCTACACGGCAGAAACAGAGAACTGCCTCTTAGGAGGTGTTCCTCCGACCTCCACACAAAGACCATGCAACATACACACAGCCTCATCTACATAGATCAATCAATAGACAAATAGTGGGGGGATAGTGAAAAATGGAGAGGCCAAATCGCTGCTTACTTCAAAGCAAAACGTTCTACCAAACATTGTGGCAACTAAAAGTGAGCTCTCCTTCACTATGCCTTCATATATTAAAATGATGCGACCCCTTTCTTCTCCCCCTACTCTCTCAGACATACACAATCACCATTGGTGAACAATATTTGATTATCTGATCTATGGACTAATTGAGCCATTAATAGATGTTGGAAATATAATTGCATTTGTCTTCGTTCTGATGTCTGAATCTGACCTTTATAATCATTTCTATATCAAATTCTTTTGTATTCATTATTAGTTTTTTAATAACTCAAATATTTAAAGGAACCACAGAAAGCCCATCTAAATGAAGTGCTTTTCGATTTCCAATCCTTTTACAGTTTATGTCGGAGATAATTATATCCTCTTTGAAGCTTTTTTTATCATGATTCTCCATGCACTGACCCATGATGTTAAAATATAACCAGATTTCCCCAAAATGTGCTTCCTAGACTATTCACATCATAATACGGTATTCCATGTTCTAATTCAGACATACCTCCCGAAAGCTAGATTAAATAATGCTGAGTGCATTTCTTTGCTCAATAATCGTTGGACTCTGTGAATGTTCACTGTGACTATTCAAGGGTGAACACTTCTGTGATGTATCTCAAGGATATTAGTCATGGAATTTTTTTTATTGAACGTTAAAAGGATTAGTTTTGGGTTTGTGTGGTGTTGATGTTTAGTTCGCGATACAATTTCCAAAGAATTTTTAAAGGGACAGTTTATTTAACTAGGACTGCTATTTGAGGTGGTTTTAAAGTCTACAAATTTGAGACTAATAAATGACTTTTCACCAAACAGCTTTAGATAATGTGTCATTTCTCTCTATGGCAATGCTGGGACAGCAAGAACAAATAGAGAGCCTTCATTTTGAAGACATAGAAAGTCTGGTTTCAGCCACAAATGATTGATAGATGCACAAATACCCAGGAAAACAGCAAACCATATAGGAAGAAGTGAGGACTTGGCACTAGCATCGCTACTTCCCTACTGAAATGCACACTCCCTGTGCCCCACAGCTCACTGTCACTGTAGAGAAGTATATCAAATGCTGGTCATGATTCAAAGAGAGCCACAAGAGAAGTGTGGACACATGGTGGGAGGCTAACTTCTGCGATTGAACTTCACTGTTCTAAATCAGAAATAAGGGAAGTTATCAATAAATAAATAAAATAATAAACATTAAAACACAACCCTAGCCAAGACCTGGCGTTTGTTGATTCCATGCTATCTAAAAGCAAATTACCTCTGTCCCAGAAAGCTACATACAGCTATCTCAGGGGATCCAAGAGTCTTTCCTTTCATTAAAATTACATTTCTTGGGGTTGGTATTTAGCTCAGTGGTAGAGCAGTTGCCTGGTAAGCACAAGGCACTGGGTTCGGTCCTCAGCTCCGAAAAAAAAAAAAAACAAAAAAAAAATTACATTTCTTAGTTGATCCTTCCTAAATATTTAGGTAACATTTATTCACCACATTGCATTGTAAGAAATAAGAAGACCCCAAGAAATCTTACTGAATCAGTCACTGAACTGAATTAGTTGTCCCATGCATTGATGGAGGGCCAGATTAACAAACGACCTTCTTTTAAAACCTGGGTAACCTTAACTTCCAAAGAGAGACTGGAAAGCCTAGATTAAGAAAATCAGTTTCCGAAATATATTCAGATAGTGAATGGTGGTGAGCTATTACTGTTCATTATGGCATCAATAAAATGTGTAAACAAAAACATTTTTAAGCTAAGTACTTGCAAAGTGTGGCCTGTTTGATGATCCCTTCTCTTGAAACAACAAATTGTGTTTTGTCCCTGGAAGAACTCTGAGCGGTGAATTTTATATCCTCATTTTATGATAGAAATTTTTGTCTAACCTGAGTTATTGATATGGAAAAGTTCTTAATTGCTAATAACAGTGTCTTTGAGTTATGTTTTATGTCATTCGGGTACCTAATGCCGGACGCGATGGCACTGTTCGCAGAAGGTTCAACATCCTATTTTCAAACTCTGTTCCTCAGACCAGCTGAATTATGATCAAACTAGGGACATGCTTACTCTGAGCCTTTCCCTCAAATTACTAATGCCAAGCTCCAAAGAGCGAAAAATCTGTATCCCGGCAAGTGTCCTGAGCGCTTTGTATTTAAGCTACAACCGAGAAGGACTGGTCTGCCTACAGGTGGCAATGAAATGGTTAAACAGCAGCCTTTGGGAACAGAGGTATTTACCACTGCTCTAACTTTCCCCAGTGGTCAGAGTATGCTTCTTGGTTTTTCCACACTGCTGTTTTTCAAATCAATCGACCTGGTCTGAAAGTCCAGAGCCTGGTCCCATTGCTACCTTGGTGGTTAGCAGGAAATTACAGAAACTCTGAGCCCTGACTACTCCTGCACTTAGAGACTTGAACTAGATTGATGTTTTACGGTGTGCTGAAATAAAGTTAATGGACGTATTTTTCATACATGCCTTTCCATTGTCTCTGGATATCTAAGAAAACATTGGCTGTTCTAGAAGACATATAAAAGCAAACCGTTCACGGGCCAGTTCAACACATATGCATATAACTCCCATCTGTTCCTGATAGTGAAAATGAGCGTTTAATCCCGGAAGCACACTGATTTTTTTTTTAACTTGCTGTGTGGAAAAAACTCCAGTTAAACATTTACTTAATTGTATGTAAGGCTGGAGGTGGGTTATTATAATCCGTGATCCTTTTGTTTACCTACGCAAAGTCCAAAGTTAAAGATGGCTTTGGATGCTCACAGTGAAGACAGATTAGCAAGTAACATTCCAACTCGCAGCTGTTTTCCAGGTCCTGAGTGAGACCCCGGCAGACAAATTAAGTCATCAGAATTCTGACTCCAATATTTCTTTGCATGCTATTCTCTTGTCAGAATGTCACCTCAGTCTACAAATAAAAAGGATGAGAAAGTCAAAGGAGAGTTTGGTTAAAATTAAGTAAAGAATTTCACAGCTCGATCGGATTTTATATATTTCTTTAAAGCAAAATTGTGTTTGTGGTATACATAATTCCCTCCCACCCTAACTGAAATAAAACAACCACGGTATAAACCATCAAGACTACCAGAGTGTTCTAGAACTTGCTGGTGGTGACAGCTATAGAGCACAGGTAAGGTATTTAACACAACTCGATATACACTTTTAAAAATGTATGTATTTTACCACACTAAGATATATGTACTAAACCCACATCATGCCATCCTTTCGACAAGCTAAGGCAAAGTGAAGCCTGTTTCTGGTGGCTGTTTATTTCAACTCTGGTGCATAAAAAGTGATATGGAGAGAAGACTACCTGTTAAGAACACCTACACCTTAGCACCTTAGGACCTACGAAGGACTTGGATCTGGTTCCCAGCTTACCCATTGCAACTCATGACATCCATACACTCTGGTTCCAGGGTATCACTTCCCTCTTATGACCTCTGTAGGCACCAAGCAAACATGTAGCCCACATACAATATAGACATGTAGGCAGGAAGACAAAACACTCCTACACATAAAATAAAATGGAATGAAATAAATCCGTTAATATTTAAAAAAAAATAAAGGCTATTTGACATTTTAATTACTGTTTCCTTGGTTAATGTAACATACTATAAAGTGGTAATTGCAAATAATGGTGAATACATCTACATATATTAGTTTTCATTCTATAAAGAAATATTCACTCAAGTCTTATACTAAAACAGGTTGTAGAGTAGAAACTGTAAGTCTACTGATAAGAAACTAACTATATAAGAAACTAAGTCCAGCATCCCTGTTCTCCCGGGATTTGCCATATGTAATGGTTTGAATGAGAATGGTCCCATAGGCTCACATGTTTGAATTCTTGGTCTGATATTCATGGAGTATTAGAAGGTATGGTTTGGTGGGAGGAAGTGTGTCCCTGGGGGTGGCCTTTGAGATTTCAAAAGCCCATGCCATTGTAGTAGGCTCTTTTCTCTGCCTGATGGTTGAAGACTTAACACATAAATGCTCAGCGCTTCCTCCAGCACCAGGCCTGTCTGTTTGCTGTCATGCTAGCCAGCATGGTGGTCGTGGATTCACACTCTGACACCCTGTACACAATAAACTCTTTCTTCTGTAAGTTCTAGTGATCATGGTGTCTTAGTGTAGTAACACGAAAGCAACTAGACACCATTTATCCAATTGAGAAGGAAATATACTGAGTCCTGATATGAAGCCCCTGTGCTTTTGGTTAGGACATTTGGGAGATAAACGTGAAGCATAGTCCTGTCAACTACTATACATCTTTACAGAGGAAGATAAAGGGATGTGAGGATACAGGTAGTAGAGAGAAACTCATAAGCCGGGCTATCTAAGGCAAAATGACCTATTCTGAAAAGCACATGTAGCATGAACATGTTCAGAATTCCATTAAAGCCTAGGGTCAAACAGTGTACCGCTGTCTCTTTACAGGGCTAACTTATGCTGACCCAGGGAAAAGTACAAGAATCTTCCTTCAATTCAACCACCAAATCCCAGTTCTAACTAATCCCAGTTTTCTGATTTTCACATACCCAAGGCTAAGAATCACAGTCACCAAGCTAACCATGACAGACATCTCCACACCAATCACTAATATGACCTTGGAGAAGTCCCTTTACTTTTCTGAACACTAGCAGTCGATTAGAAGCTGCAACAGCAAGGTCTAACCCTGGTTACTTCTTTAATTTCAAAGTGACCTAATACTGGAGAGATGAGAAATTAGAAAGTGCTTGATAAAGCTAAATGTTTCTTTAAGAGTAATAAAAGAAAATCAGTACAGCCGCATCTGGAAACTAGAGTGCCAAGGGATAAGTGGTATCCAGTAATTAATAAAAAACTGGTTGCGAAGCATTTCGCAAATAAAAATGCAAGATAATTTATAAATATTTAAGTAGTTATTAAATTTAATATGAATATTACATAGACACCATTCTGACTTCCTATCCTATTGTCTTGCCTCAGAGTGTTTCTCTTATACTCATTATATTAGTATTGATATTATTGCTGTCAATTATATGGTTTCTTGAGGGGTATAGCCCAGGTAAAATGGAAAGGGGACTGAGGGGGTAGATAATTAGTTATCTAATTTCTTGCTGGAATGTATTATTCTTTTCTGTTACAATAGATTTGAGATTTAAGTCGATTAGTTTCCTGATAGGCAGGGCCCTGTTTCTTCAAAATCTAGTTTGGACTTTCATTCTTCTCATCTTCTTGGTTAGATCACAACACTTCAAAGCCACATATTATTTTATTTATGTTTATACTCCCCTAAAGTTTCTCAGTTCAGTGTTACCTGATTGCTAAGAAAAAAAAAAGGCACCCTAAAGCAAAATCACTACCACCACCATTGCAAAAAATCTTCTCAGTCTTGAGAGCTGAGGAAACAGACTGAAACAAGATAAGGAGTACTGTTATCCTTCTAGAAAGGGAGAGCCGCAACTTCATGCGGTGCTAAGTCATCTGCTGTTTCTCATTACTTTGTACGGCTTTTTGAGACAAGCCCATCAATCTGAAAGAATGGAGTTATTCAGAACTGCAGTTTGGAGAGAACGATTGCTTTATCCATTCATTATTTAGTTTTCGAAGAAGTTGGTCTTTATTGACAGTTAAAAGTGACTTTGAAAATCAAACGGAAGAAGAAAATATGTATGGAGAAATAGCAATAAAGAAAACAGAGGAGAAGAAGCCCTAGAGTCTGAAAAGCAGATGAGTGTTTTAAAGCAGCAAGGCTGCAATCATTCAGGGGCAAAGTCGAATTGCCATCCTACCTTAAGGTAGTAACCCAAGTGAGACTGGAGGGAGGATCAGGAATAGAATTTACCTAATGCCCTGTGGGCTTAGTTGTGGAGGTGTGGTGAAGTCTATAAGCAAAACCACAAAGCAAGCACATGAGAAAGTAATTGGCTTTGCTGATAAGAGGCCAGGAAGAGAGCTGACTGCAGGTGGGCCCAACGATAAGCAAAATGTAGGATGCTGAGAAGACTTGATTGAAATAGTTTAATAAAAGCAAGCGACTGTTGCCAATTAGAAGCTAAAAGTAAAATATGATTCTGCTGCTAATTTCGCATCCAGCCGAATTATACTATGATTATGCTAATACAATAGCACTGGAGACAAGCTATCTAGCAAGCAGCTCGAAGGAGGCATCACGACTGCTACCTCACCTGGCTCCTGAGATGCTCATGCAAAAACATGTTTGTACAGAGAGATGCCTCGAGAAGGGTGAGCGGAGGCGTCCCGGGATGCTAGGGAAAGGATGATGACTTCCAGATCCCAGTCCAAAAGGCTACTTAGTCTGGCAACACCTACGTGACTCTGGTTTAGCAATAGTGAGAACGACTGGCCGGGTCTACTAATAACGCTTCTGCGTTCGGCCAAGCACCTCGCACTGCAGGAATCTTGTCTCTAGTCATTGCAGAGTCCCAGAGGAACAGCTTAGAAATAAGTCCCCTCTGTAAGCCCCGTGGTTCCTATCTAAAAGAAAATTAGAAAAGAAAACTGTGTGCAATAATGTAGAGCTGGAGGGAAAAGGGAGAATGCATACAAATGGTTCAACCTGGTTGAAGAAAACAGTATACACCTCCTGCTCTGGGCTCTGTAGAGTTTTCCTTCTCCCCTGACTCCTGCCACCTCTCTGCTCTGAACTGCCCACACTGGGACTTGGATTAAAGGCTGATTTGCATCTGTTGTGTTTCCTAATTTCCCAGGAGTGTCTGAATGAATTCCTAACAAAGGCGCTTTCCTTTTATTTCCATGAAATGTGATTCACAGTGTCACTCGGCAGCTAGTGACATGTGGGCTAGTAATAATAAGGTCTTGCCTTCTGAAATAATCTGTGAGCAATCCATGTTTAACTGTTCTTCCTATTCAAATTAATTCAGGTACTGAAATTATATTACAGAGCATCCCAATTCTTAAAGTACCATGCTATCTAAGATAGCAACAGTATGGTGGAAAGGTTCCTCTCTCTCTCTCTCTCTCTCTCTCTCTCTCTCTCTCTCTCTTTCTGTCTCTGTTTCTCTGTGTCTCTCTTTCTCTATCTCTCTCTTTCTGTCTCTCTGTGTCTCATTTTGTCTGTCTCTGTCTGTCTCTGTCTCTCTGTGTCTCTGATGTTCTCTCCTCGCTCTCTCTCTCTGTGCCTCTCGCTGTTTCTGTTGTCTCTTCAGATTATGTAAGTCATTCGCCTTTTTCATTTAAATGAAATTTTTCATCTGATATTAAAAGTTAAAAGCAGCATGATACAAAGCCCGCCCTAACCACAGCAAGGGCCTAGGCTGCTAAGGTTGATGTCATGATGGGTGATTTCCCAGATTCATTGTCCAGGCCGTGATGACTTGACTCTTAGTCCTCAACCGCAAAGAACTAAGAGAGCTACCTTGTTTTCCAAATGTTAGCACTTAATGGATGGGAAGACTGCTGACCTGTGAACACCCTCATTGGCTTACTAAATTCTTCTATTAATAATAATAATAATAATAATAATAATAATAATAATAATAATCGTTGTCATTGTTGTTAATGTCAGAAGATCTCATCTCAAATTTCTGGATTGCACATTCTTTTTCTAGAAACAGATGTACTAGACTGACATACCCCAGTGAAGTTTTTGAAACTCTAGGGCAACAAGTTATCATAGAACTGAGATGGCCAATTTTCTTTATTGATTTTTTTCAGTGCTGTTGAGAAGAAAGATGATCTGGTTGATGAAAAGTTAAGTCTCTGGACAGTGGCTTACTGAAGGAGTGAGTGTAATGTTTGATAATGCTCGCATTTGGAAGTGAGTCAAGCGTCACGAACTCAAGCAAGGGTTACCACATTTTACTTCTCCTTGGCCATCCGACAGCAGAGGCAGTTACAGTAATTGTTGGAATATAGAGCTGTGGAGTCCTTCCTCAAATGGCACACAGGATAATATTTTCCCCAAGACATTTATGTTGTACACCACAAGAGCTATGAATAAGCTACTTCACATGAGAAGGAGTACTTTATAAATGTAGTTAAGAATCCTGAGTTGTGATTATCCTAGATTACAAGGGTAAGCCATATGAGTCACAAGAAGTCTTATAAATTAAAAATGGTAGCCAGCATGGTAGTATGGGCCTTTCATTCCTGGACTGGGGAGGAAAGGCAAGATGATGAGTAAGCAGGCTAGTAGGCAATGTCATGGCAGTCATGACAATAAGCAGGTCAGTAAGCAGTGGTCCAAAGGGAAACTGGAAAAGGACGCATAGGAAAATGTGAAGTGCTATCCTTCAGGCTTTTCAGAATAGAGAAGAGCTACAAGCTAAGGAAAAGAGAACGACCATTAGTAATTGACGAAACATCTAGATCTTTCCATGATCTACCTGGAGGAGTATGGTCCTGACACCTTGAGTTTAGCAGTCAGAAGCCTCTTATATTCAAGACTACAATATATCATGTGTATGTTGTTTTAAGTCACTATGTTTGTGGTCATTTGTCTGTTTCTGTAGAAAAATATTATTTCTGAAATATTCTGAGGTAAAGAGTTCAACTTGATATCATCCCTTCTGACACCAGCATGGTTAAATACCATGATCTGACAACCAGAGTCTTCTAGAACACAGAAGATTGCTTGCCTTTTTTCTATAGGAGCAATAAATAAATTAGGGAAATATTATGAGCCTGACTCAGTTTTCAGAGAAACAAACAAGTCCCAAGCTTCCAAACTAGAAATGACTGTAAGAATGAATTTGTAAAGTCTTTCTTGCAAAAAACAATTCTAAGACAGACGGACGGACAGACGGAAAGGAAGGAAGGAAGGAAGGAAGGAAGGAAGGAAGGAAGGAAGGAAGATTACTTATAGGACAGAAGTGAGATCTCTAATTGAAAAGTTCTTTTATGAGGTAGTTAATTTTTTCTTTTCTTTTATTTAATCTAAAAAAGTTTTTCCATAACAATACATTTCTGTTATGTGTCCCCTCCCACAACTTCTCCCAGATCTTCACCTACTTCATATTCTTTCACTCTCACTCTTTCTGTCTGTCTCTTTGGCTGTTTCTATGTATGTATGTATGTATGTATGTATGTATGTATGTATGTATGTATGTATATATGTATATGTCTCTGACTCTGTGTATGTGTGAGTGTGTGTGTGTGTGTCCAATGGAGTGACATACTACCAGAGTGTGATCCATGGCCAAGAGTAGTTGGCCAACACAAAAGAAACTCCATGTGGTTGGTTGGTTGGTTTTTGTGGGTATCTTGTTACATTCGGTTATTAAAAAATTTTCTTTTTGAGCCACACTGTATTGAAAACAAGCAGTAGTCAAAATTGATCCTGCTGAATATATTGAGAACATATTCTAAGAATAAATCCCCACTTCCACAAAACAACTGTATAGCTAACTGGAGAAAATTTTTATAGATAAAGCATAGATCTTTAATCTTTCAAAACACTTCTTCGTGACTATTTTTTCATGAAGGAGTCACTCCCATGCTTGATACAGGTTAAGTGCTGTGGGCATTATGATACAAACTCATAATCACACAACTTAGAAGGCTGAGACAGTGACTGGAGTCCGGCCCTTGCAATATAAATAGATTCTATCTCAAGCAAATCAAAGAAAAACCAAACAAAAAAAAAATAGGAGAGTATTATGGCAGAGCCTGGGGGTTGTGAGGACCCATCAATCCTGATCAATTGGGGGAACATGTTCAATGAGCGTTTGCTGCAGAGAAGAAGGACTTGGCTTTCTTGATTCCACTTCTGGATTCTCTTCTGCTTTTTCCTGGATTTCCTCCCCCAAATTAGACCTGGGTTTTTTCTTTTGTTTTGCTTTGTTTTTTTTCCCCTTCTACAGCATACTAATGACTTTAATCTACTCTACTTTGTTTTCTCCTCTTCTTCTTCTTTTACTGCTGCATGCAACGTGTCAGTCTACTTCCCCTTCCTATTGACCCATGACCTATAGGCCATGGCATACTTTTGATATTAGTTCATATTCATGGATAAACTTTGACATCCCCCCCTGCCTTTGTATTTTGTTAGGAGGTAAGTCCAATGACTGTCTTTTCTCGCTCTCTCTAAAGTTAGTGTATACTATGTTCTTAATTTTTCTACTAGCTGTTCTCCATAGACAGTCTTGCTATACTAGCATCCACAGATCTGGCTGTGTGACTGCTTTTCTTTGATTTCTTTATTGTCCCTGTCTAAGGAGGAACCAGTGGTCCTAGCTGCAGTATTTGAATGCAGAGGAGTCAAAGGTGGTGAGGAACATTCTTTTGTAGAGAGAAGCAATCTTTTTTTTTTTTTCTGAGACGCACAAAGAGCAAGAGAAAATTTTGGCAGTGTACTGACAGAATAGGAAGAAGCAAGATGAGTTTTAGCAGTGTGGTTTTCCTTTAAAATAACTCTCAGTGCTAAGAGACTCAGTTATATAGAAACATGACAAACATTTTCAACTCGATTTTGAAGTTGGTTACTTAAAAAAAAAACCTGTCTCTGTGATTTGGGAAATATTACAGAAGATGGAAACTGTCTTACATATCAGTATGAATTCCTGACTCTTAAAAGCATTAAACTAAAACAGGCCATGGACTATGACATCAATAAATGAATAAAACCAAATATTCTTATTATACAGATTTGCTGGACAGTGTGGACTGGGGGATAAGTAGCAATTTCTAATCTGGACATTTTAATAGGATCTCATTTCTCTTAAAGCAGATAATGATTTTTGCATCTTGTATTACTTTCAGATGAGAGATACTCATTTGAATTATTATCAAGATGCATCCCACGCAGAATTTTAAAAAAATCATCCGTCTGCCATCTTATCCACATTATTTTCTACCTTCAGGCTCTTGATGTAGTTTTATGAGCAGGATTCAAATAAATTGGCTCTTTTTCCTTGGTGGTTTCTTTAATTACTTTGTTATTATCCAAGGAACTGGTTTAATTTAAATGAACACTGTGTTCCTGCTACTACTACCCGGAGAAAACACAGCCTCAGAACATGCTGTTTTGTAGTTAAAGTGTACGTCTTTGCATGCGGATGCCAGAATCAGGCTGCTCAATGGCCTCTTCTTATTTTCCATAAAAAGAAAAAATCCAGATGACTCTTTGCAATCATTGACTGCTCCTCTATACACCATTCATTTCACTAAACACAAAATTTACAGAAACAAAATATCCGAATTACTGATATGTTTTAAGTAAATCTGAGGCCATTTCATTAAGCCAGGTGACTCAGTAAGCTTCTACAACCTTTTCTACCCTTAAACATGTTCATTAGAGGTATTTTAAAACCAGTTATGGGTTGTGCCTGATCCAGCCCTCACCCTAACTGCCCCAATTTTGACATTACATCAAAATGTTATTAAAATGTATTTAGTGACTGTTATATTTGCCAAAGTTCAAATTTCTTTCACTAGCTACAGAAAGTATACTGTAAATTTCATAGAAATTTAAATGTGTGTGTGGGAGGGGATGGGGGTTATGCATCTGTCCATGTGAACATATGTGTATGAGTGTGTGCTTGTATGTATGAGTGTGTGTGTGTATGTGTGTGTGTGCATGTGCGTGCGTGCGTGTATGTGTGTGTGTACATGTGTTAGGATGCCATAAAGTATTTTAGAAATACCAAGAAAACAAAAAATTGTATTTCATTTCCTGAAATAGTTAGTTTTCAACCATAGCTCCATGTCTTTAACTAAAACCATGTGTGAAAAACACAAGCTTGGTCTTTGGAAACTCTCTATTTGAGGCTGTTGACTCTGAGCCCTACAGAAATCAAGGTGGCTTTTTTTTCTGATGTGACTTTAAAACAGTTATTTTTTTATCTTTGTCTTCAAGAAAAATTAGAGAACACAGTGCTGTCTGGGAGATGCAACTTTCCTATGAGCAAAACACGGACACCTACATGCTTTCATCAGTATATCAGTGAAACAATACTTTTAATATTTTAATGTGAAAAAGTACAGTAACGCATGACCCTTTGACAAATCTGACTAGAAATCTGAGGCACCAAGAGAGCTAGGGCAAAGTGTGAAGTGGAGCCTAGAGGTGTGTAAGGATTGGAGAGAAGCTGTGGCCATTCACAAAGGAGGCTGGATTTCCAGGACAAATTACAATTAGATTTTGGAGCATGTTTTCTAGAATAAAATACATTCAGATTTAATTTTTTATTTCTCTTGCTACTCTGAGAAGCTAGCACCTTCAAACCTCAGTTTCTTCATATCTAAAATGGGAATAAAAATAGTACCCATTGCATTAGGTAACACAGGGAGACAGGAGATGTCTAGGTGACAATGTCTGTGAACACTTAGTATGGCCCTTGCCTGTGGATGTCATCACTATGATCGAAGCAGGCTTAGTAATCTGCCCAGGTACATAGTCTGCTATTCATGGCTTTCTTGATACTGTTCCTCAAGATACAGCGTTTGGACTATCCATAAGACTAGCTGAGAATGGATGAAGCAAAGAAGTGCAGGCTGACAAGAACCGGATGTAGATCCCTCTGAGAGACACAGCCAGAATACAGCAAATATATAGGCGAATGCCATCAGCAAACCACTGAACTAAGAACGGGACCCCCGTTGAAGGAATAGAGAAAGGACTGGAAGAGCTTGAATGGGCTCGAGACCCCATATGAACAACAATGCCAACTAACCAGAGCTTCCAGGGACTAAGCCACTACCCAAAGACTATACATGGACTGACCCTGGACTCTGTCCTCATAGGTAGCAATGAATATCCTAGTAAGAGCAGCAGTGGAAGGGGAAGCCCTTGGTCCTGCCAAGATTGAACCCCAAGTGAATGAGATTGTTGAGGGAAGGGTGGTAATTGGGGGAGGATGGGGAGGGGAACACCCATATAGAAGGGGAGGGGTATCATTTAGGGGGATGTTGGCCGGGAAACCGGGAAAGGGAATAACAATCGAAATGTAAGTAAGAAATACCCAAGTTAATAAAGATGGGGGGGGAAGGACTAGCGTAGAACAGTTGTCAAAAGGGCACGTTCCTGGGCACCCACTAGGCACCAGACTCTTAGGATGAGAGGCTGGGAGTCTGTTCTCTAATCAGGTTTGCTAAGTTTGAAAACTACAACCCCTAATGAGGTTATTTCTTAGCCCATCCTCCAAGGTGTCTGACAGTGACACAAAGCCAATTGATTCAGCCAGCCACATCATCGCGGATACCTGCTGAGTCCCTTCTGATAAGGTACTTATCCAGGTACAGAGTTAATGAGGAAGCGGTGCTAATGGAATAAATTCTACTGAAGTACTCTCCGTGTGGAACCCAACAGTGTTCCTCTCCCCTTGGTTTTTGGCTGGGTGACTTTATGTACCTATACATCTCTTTCCTTCTAAATTCTTCTGTTCCTTTAAATATAGTTCTGAACATACTTCCTGAGGGAAAATGCTTGACCACATTGTTTCTGCCCATTTCGTATTACTACACAATGCAGCATCTGTAAACCTCTTGACCATGGACATGGCTGCACTATATTCTTTCTATGCACTAAAGCTTATATTGTTACTAATCCATGTCTCAAGTAGTCTCGCCTACATCTCTCTGAGAGACATTAACCACAAAACTATAAACGGCTAATGGGACAATTGTTAAGCTTCTCAGACATCTTCAGGTGCAGAGCTTCAGAATTTATTTTCTGAAAATGTCTGCTGCATGGGTCACATTCTTTCTCTGCAAAAATGAGAACAGAGGTCTTTCCAGTTCTTCTGACTAATCTCAACAGGACCATTAACAATGAATAACCGGGAGAACTGAGTATCATGTTTCTTTAGAGAAAGAAATAGGGGGGAAACTCTAGTATCATCTACTAAATGTCCTTGCTTAAAACATCAAATCCCAATCTATAAAATGCCTCCAAGAGCTTACAGGAAACCCAGGAGAGGGGCAATGAGTTAAACACCCCCATGCAGACATCAGTCAAGTTCAGAGTAAGGAGTGCAGGAGTATGGACAAACCTTGGGTGGACGAGGGGGCAGGGCATTAAGAAATAAAGGGACCTCAGAGCTGCTGCTACCGCTTTCAATATGTGGAACTCTGAAGTAATGAAGGGCATTTGAATGTGCTCATGCATTTTAATCAGACGAGCAATCTTTATTAAATTTCTAGATATCAAATGGCATGGTCGTGGTGTTTTGTTTTGTTTTGTTTTGTTTTAAATACTTTTAAGTCTTAGATACACGTGTGCTGAAGTATTTACAGACCCAAGTGGCTTATGCACTTGACATTTTTTAAGATAATGGGGAGGCACATTAGACTCTACATGTGTTTTGAACACTTAAAAACTTCAAATACTTAAGCAGAAAATGCTAGTTTTAGAAAAGAATAATTTGCACTCACCTTCTGAGTGGAATGAGAAAGAAAGGCCATTCGGATATAAAAGGGTTCCTGTCAAAGCAGTGGGTTTTTTTTTTTTATTCCAAGCTACTACTTGGAATACTTTGAATTTATTATTTATGTATATGTTTATATGCTGCCTCGTTCCACAAAGGATTTAAGGAGGAAGCTTCTTGGAATGGATATAATTGCTAGTGAAAGCATTGTTTATGCATTTCTTCACTGAGGTCACCTGGAGGAGGCTGCGGCACCAGAGGGCTCCGGTTGCATGTACAAAGAGATGGAGATAATAATCTAAGGGACCCCCTCACCTGGACCATTCTCCCATGTCAATCAGGCGAAAGCCTCATTGAACAGATGGGCCTTAAGCTGTGCCCCGAAGGCCAGCAGACTGTGTCAGAGCAGAGAGCAAAGCACATCCAGTCATGTGCCCTCCCTGTAAGATCTTGTCTTTTTTGGCAGAGGCAAGGAAGCCAAGTGGAGGCATTGGAGCAGGGTGACTGATGAAACATTTATTCTCTGCTCCTTCCAAAGAGGATTTGAAGTGGTGTCACAGAGATGTATTCCCAAGATGTCCTCCCCTGAATCAGGGAGCAGGAATGTTGGAAAGCAGTGGCGAGATACAAGGCTCCAGAAATGCTTGGATTAATTATGTATGCACGCTTCGAAAGCCGAGATCTTTCTATGCACTCTGGAGCACCCGAAAGCGCTTCAGATGCGGAGAGTTAAGGTAAGGTTGAGTTGTTTCCTGACGGGACCAAACTCTAAACTTCATTAATTTCCCATCAGTCCTGAGAGACATCGCTCAGCAGCTACTTGAATGAGTAACTCAAAACTACTACCATTTGCCCACGTTTTACATAAAAGATTGGACATAGTGTGTCGTTCCGCTTAGTAACTCAAGTGTCAGGTGAATTGTGGGCTGGTGATAATACAAAAGCAGAAGAAAGGAATGATACAAAGAACTGACAGCAAAAGACGCCTGACAATAGGGAGTAAGGGGAACTAAATCTAAGTTTTTAGTAATTTATATTTTTGTTGGTTTTGAAGCTGAGCACTTGAAAGCATTACAAAAGTATAAATAAAAAGCAGAAAAAATATCAGAGTGGAAATGGTGAGAGTAGTATTTTTTTAGGAGGGAGCAGGCAGCATTTCTGGTGATTGGGAATATATAGGAAGAATTTCACATTGGAAAGTTAAAAAGAGAAGGGCACTGATGTAAGAGTGAGGTGAGGGCGGTCAGTAAAGCCAGCTGCTGAGGACAGAGGTGGCTGGGGGGTTAAAATGAGGAGATCAAGGAAAGACAAAAAGAGTCTGTCGGAAGACTTCACTGGAAGACTGGACTGGATGACAGGAATTCACAGAAAGACTGAAGGAAGAAAGCACGAAGAGACTGGAGCTGGTCTTGGATTATAACGAAGCCTAGAAGGACATTTTATAACTCAGGATTTCTACAGAGAATCCAAGTGGTTTAATGGATTCAGCTCAAGGTCCATGATGCCCCATTGGTTCTTAACACTCTTTTTTGTTTGTTTGTTTGTTTTTTATCTGGCATAGGGTATCACAAGATTTTCCTCAAACTCAAACCCCTTACCATGCCAAGTGCTGGGGTTTCAGACATAAGACAAATCTGGCTAAATCTCATCTACTTTCTTTTATATTTAACTGAATTTTTTGTTCCCAAGAGAACCCAGTGTATACATCTCAGCCATGGCACTAGATTTTTGTACACTATTCTTTCCCTCTCTGCTGTGGTCCTCACAGTCAAATCCAGGGCTCTATGCTAGCAAAACAAGTACTCTACCCCAAAGCCTGGAGTTGTTCTTAACATACAACTTACGTAAGCTCTCGCCTCTAATTTTTACATCATATTCCACTTTAAAGCCATGACTAATTTTGGTTTTTATGTGAGCATCTCAAATTCTACTGCAAGCAGCATGGTAACCAACTGAGTCACAGAGAGCAATCCTCACACCATGTAGTAGTTGGTGTGGAACTGAACCCTAAGCAAAGTCATAGTAGCCATTATAGCACGCCACGGGAACCCTCTTCTTCTTTTCCAAACACCCCTCTCTCCGCCTTGCTTGTCTCTGAGTCATGTGGTCTGCTAAGGAAAACCAAAGCCAAAAACCACCACCAATAACAAACAAACAAAAAAATTCCACAGTTGCCTTAGTTTGCAAGAACTGTTGTTCTCAGACAGGATGTCTATAAGTTACTAGGAACAGGACTTCTATGGCTCCCTTTGTCCTCCCAGTATGAAGGAACTACTTGAATCCAAGAAATGATGTGCACTTTGACGGTTCCCCCATCTGCCCGCCAGGGTTTACTCATGATTTGGAGGGATGCCGTCGTTTAGGTTGTTGGGAACCATCTAAGTTGTCCCCAGTTGGAGTTTAGCTGCCAGGACATTAGAGGAGGAGGTAAAACAGAGAGAAGAGACTTTACTTTCATTTCACTTGACCGCCCCTTGCAAAAAGACACCATGAAAAAGCACAAAGCGCCCTGTTGAACAACTCAAGCCCGTGTTCATTCCTTCTGACCTCCCTGCAAAGAAAGTGCCTCGTTGAACACCGGGACTCTGGTTCATCTCTCAGCTGCACATGGCCTGGCCTCTGTTCCTCTTTATTTAAAAATAATTCTCCAAATGAGAAAGAGTGGCTAGAGTAAGAAGGAGCAGATACGCCCTACAGAGTCTCTGGTCTTGGGTTGTCAGGAGATTGTTTGCTAATTAGTTCTGCCTCACTATCAGTGTGGATAACCCAGGGAGAATCATGATTGGTTTGACAAAGTTAATGGATGAACTGCAGAGAGAGCTTGATGATGAAGGAGCCAGGCACGGCTCCAGTGTAGGCGGCATCCCAGCTCCAAGCCTTTCTGCACTTCATCTCCCACTTCGTAGGCCTGCGCAGTAATCCCTCTTGCAGAAGCCTCGTGTTTTTCTGCTCCACAAAACGTAAGCAATCTCCGTCATCTCTCCCGGATGCTAAGCCCAGTGGCCTGCAGTTGGCTGCATTTGGAACAAATACTATGCCTGAAAGTGTTCCAAGATCTTGAAAGTGTGAAACCTCTAGACCCCCGTTGTCAGATAGAGAATAGACAGTTCAGCGTCATTTAGCTGCAGGCCAGGTCTCTGATGTTTGTTCATTATTTGAGTGTCTGAGAGACTGAGACGCAATCCTTCCTACCCAGAGAACCCCTGAACAAGAGAGGATGAGAAAGTTCATGGCTGGGCATCTGGGACCTTATTGGACTTTTTTTTTAATTTTGACTGCCAAAAACATACTCGTGATTGTAATTCTGAGTGATGAGCGTATCACACAAAAGTCGCACGGGTCCTGGTCACCTCTGAAGCTACGTAAGGCTTCGTCCGAATGAGAGGAAAACGATGGAGCTACATTTCTTGGGAATAACTCGTTCTACTTCTTTGATTTTCTGGCATTGACTAAAAGGCTGCCCTTCATGAGGTAGTAATCCTAAACTTGGAGGATTTAACTGTAAACTAGAGAGAAAGAGCTCTTCCTAAAGGAGCCGTTAAGGCCTAATGGAGAAAGCAGACCTTTGTCTTCTATTTTCTTCCACTCCCTGTTCATTATTCCAGAGGTAACATTTACGGGAAGTGGAACCAGAATAAGGAATAGCTATGGCTTTTCAATCCGTGAAGGAAAAAAAATTGTCCTTAGTTTTCCTCTCTCAGACTGTCTGGAACCTTTGTCTCTGGGAAAATCCATCTTGGAGTGTTTGTGGCCAGCCTGTGACTACTTTTCCAGACTATTATCTATAGCTTTGGTATGACTGAATAATAAGTCAAAACATAGCACACTGATTCTAAGTGACTGTCACAATATGCACAGTTCTGAGGATACAAACCTGTAGAATGGAATCTTCTTTAGACACCTGAAAGTTTGGCTCATACTGGAATTTTAAGAAAAGATGTTTTTAAGGGAATATAATTGCAAAGAATAGTGGTATACAGCCCAGTCTTGATTTGCACAAGGGACTCTCAGCATCACCTGCAGTTTGGTCCTGCTTCCCTCTGTGTTGACTCTGTTCTCAGGCATGTTCCCTACATCAGTTGAGGCAAAGTGGTACCCAGAGTTTCCTCCATTTTCTCAGTGAGAATTCATGTAAAAGAGAGAATATCCTCATCCAACTCAACATTAATAAGCAAAACTACCAACCATGTTTTCTCACTGGGGTAAATCTGTCACATTCTCAAACCTAAACCAACCATCCCAATCAGAAAGATTGACTATGTTGATAGAATTGGGGCACACATCCAATATGGAGGTCTGAAAATAACACAAAGCCACAGAGAATGAATAACAAAAGTGAGGTACTCTCCCAGATCAAAGAGAAAAGAAAAAATGGCAAATATTAGTATCTGGTTATGGATGATAGGGATATAAGCATCAACTTTAACGATGGCAACCAACTGTTGTGGTTTGAATGAAAAATGCCTCACAACATCATGAGCATTTGAGGAATACGTCCATGGATGAGGGAAGACTCTGAATGTTTATAATCTTGCCTGACTTCCTCTTTGTTCTCTCTGCTTCATGTTTGCATTTGAAAAGATAAGCAACCCCATAGGAAGAACAACAATGTCAACCAACCAGATTCCCCAGAGCTCCCAGGGACTAAACCACCAACCAAAGAGTACATATGAAGGGACCCATGGCTCCAGCTGCATATGTAGCAGAGGATGGCCTTGTCTGGCATCAGTGGGAGGAGAGGCCCTTGGTCCTGTGAAGGCTCATTTACCCAGTGTAGGGGAATGCCAGGGTGTTGAGGTGGGAGTGGGTGGGTGAAAGTAGGGAACATCTTCATAGAAGCAGGGGGAGGGAGGGTTGTGGGAGGGGGCAACTGGGAAAGAGGATAACATTTGAAATGTAAATACATAAACCATCCAAAAGAAAGAAAAGAAAAGAAAAACTCACAGCTTCCTGTTTCTGCTGCAATTCCTACTGCTTGCTGCTATCCCTCCTTAACCAAGAGAGATTCATCTGTCTGGAATCACCAGGCAAAATAAACCCTTTCTTGCACAGATTGGAGCTGATCATGGCATTTTATCACAGTAGCAAACAAATAACCAGTGCCTGTGCCAAAGCAGGTTTTCTGTGGTTTATTTTCAAAATTTTTTTTAAAAAAAGAAAGAAAATGAGACCTTGCTGTGAGATATTCTTGAATGAGCTAAAACGCATCAACAAAGAAAGCAGAAAAGTAAAAATTCCAAAATTCATTGTAGACTTTCAGAAAGACAGATTTTCAACACAAGCTGCTGAAAGTTGAAGACAGAAGGCCTCCCCCACTACAAGGGCAATGATTACTGAATGAAATGTTACTAGGCAGTCTCAAAGCAATGAGATGCTTAACTGAAATGACCCACTTGGACAAAAGCATTAGCAGTGGCTTAGTCAACAATGTGGCGGGGGGCGGGGGGGCTGGAAAACCAGAGTAAAGTTAGAAGTCTTCAACTTTCGCATGAAAAGGTCAAGATCAGAAGGATTCAGCTGGCATATTGCTACAGGGAGAGTGACATTCTGAAGACTGACTTGAGACCCAGTTTTGGAATAAAGAAAATGTAACTCAAGAAAGTAACTCTAATGTATAATTGTGAACCCAGCCTTTCTTAATGGCACACTTCCAAATTAAATCAGACATCTGAGAAATAGACTTATAGGACCATGAAAATTTTCCAGGGAAAATTATCATCTTTGTTTCTAAATGAGACTATAATTAAAAGCAGATATGAATACAGTGAGGTGAAAGATGACCAGCTGGTTTGTCAGAGAAGTAGGGAGATATCTCTCCTGACATAAACTAAATATAGCTAAAGACATTTCTTGAATAGACTCTGACATGGCAAGCAGTTATTGTTTGATAGAACAAACTCTTAAATGCTTCCTCTTGGAAATAAGAAGACATATACCCCAGAGTCTTCAGGAGCCAAGACTTGCCCTTTTACAGTCTATGTCCTACTTCCTCTTTGACATCTCAGCAACTCTCAGTAGCATCTGGATCTTGACCTCTTGTCTCTTCTTAGGCTCTCTGCCTTCTCTAAAAAGGGCTGAGATCACTAAGCTCTCAAAGTCTACATAACCCAACAATTTAGTCTGGCTTCAATTTCTCTACAATACAAGAGACACAAATGCAAATCAAAATGTTCCACTGTTGGTGGGCATCATTATCATCCCACCACACCCTTAACTTAAAATTTAAGAGTAACTTTTGACTACAAAACAATAATATATAGTGCTTAAATCCGTTTCAGGAAGCACGTCTTGAATTAATAATATGTGTTTTCTATCTCTCTCTCTCTCTCTCCTCCTATATTCTTTATTTCTATTCTAGAGAACATCAGGGACCAGAATCCTAGTTTCCATTCCCATTTTGACTGTCATCTCATTGGCACTATCTGTGAAGAGTGGCAGCATCCATTCAGCTGAAAAATAGAACTCAAGTTCTCCAACTTCATAAAAGTCAAAGACTGAGAGAAAACTTGAACCTATTCAAAAATAATGAATATCAAGCTTCTTCAATACACAGGTATAATCTAAATGGGAAAATGAAGTACATTGTTGGTCTATTTCCCAGTAAAGTTATTCTACCTCCATTAACAATTCATGGGCATGGTATACTTTCTAAAGTTAGTTTGAGAAATACTTTAAGAGGAAAGTCCCTTGTGGCTCTCTCTCTAGAGAACAAAGTCCCGTTGTGGTTCCCATACTCTGCATAAGTGCAGGTGAATTCTCTTCAGTTGAACTAGTTGATATTTCAACTCTACAGATTTGTCATTGTGTTCAGGAAACTGCTAATTATGCTTTTAGAGTTAAAGAATATTTTTAAATTCTGCTAATTCCAACTTTCACATGCATTTCACTAGATTATGAAGTTAGATGCCAGAGTCACTATGAAACCTGTCAAAGAAGAGGCTCACATCTTTTCTGTTTTTGTTTTATAATCAAGTTATATAACTGATTACTTTATGCTCTGATTGGGAAAGAATGTAACATTTTTTTCCCTTTGCGAATCAAGTGCCTCATCTGTTTCCAAATGGCAAAATGGGCAAGAGTAAAATCTTAGGCATTAGCAAATGACATTATAACTTTTCTCTCTATTTACATGGCAGCTAGTTCAAACTTTAGGATAGGATATTAAGTATATGTATGTATGAAGTAATGAAAAATCCCAGATCTTTCCAAATAATAACACTTCCAAATTTTAAAAGTGTATTTCCAATGTATCATAAGGGATCCAGACTAACTGTACCTTGGAATAATCAAGGGGTGCCCCACCTTTAACACTTGTCTGACACAAATCCTTGAAAAGCTGAATGAACTAGCAAGAATCTGCTGTATAAAGACCAACAGAAAGGACTTGCTAGGAATCTGTACTTCTCAGACAGAACTTTTAGAAGGCACTCAAATAAACTTATTTACAAAGGAAAGCTTACTGATCATGTGGGGAGACCAGAGGCTCGGGGAACTAAAAAGCCATGTAATTACTATTGTTAAAGAAGTTCTAAGTTTGGACATTCTGTTGTGACCTGAGGAACGGTAAGCTTAATAACATAGAATTGAATTCCCTTAATCTTTGAGAGTAGATGAATTATAAAAATATAATATCTATATTTGAAGTCACTGGTAGGCTTTATTTCTGATTCTTTTCTGTCAAACATTGGAATCGTGCATATCTCCTGCATACTATACAAATACCATTGAATGCCACAGGAACATTTTGCAACCAAGAAATATAATCATGGCATCCTCCCTTACAATCTTTCTATTATGTTTTTTTCTTACTTAACAAAATGCAAAGGCTAACATTCTTATAAAATATGCCTAATTTGAATTCTGGTCTATAGGAATAGCTGTGTGGTAGACATTTTAGGAAAAGAAATCCCATTAACAAGAGAAGCTTTATAAAATGGTTACATATGGAGGTATAAGCCTTTGACAGTCTAAGCTTGTGCTTTGAAGTAAGCGATGACTGACTTCCGCTGTCTATGTTCCTAAGTCCTAAGTTGCATTCTATACAAGCACATCCAATTCTCGTACAACCACCATTTTCTGTCTAGTTCTCCATGGAGACCAAAGAGACACACAGATAGAGGAAGCAGAACTGCAGTGTCAGCTTTCTTGGAAGTAAAGAGCAGAGTTAATTTCTTACATCAACTTAAAGAACTCAAATGGTTGTCACGGACTTCAGGATTGAAGTTCTGGCGTGTGGTACGTCTTCTTCATGGTCATTTGTTCCTGTGGGCTGCCTTCTTGAAGATGTATCTTTACATCTTTGGGCTTAACCTGAGTCATCAGTAGATAATAATAAGAGATTATCAGAGTTATCATGGGAGCTCTTTAATCTGGCGATGGTGGTTGAAGAAAGGACTAGGGAGAGGATGGGAGTAGATCCTACAAAACGGAATTCAAAAGCATGGAATTATGGGAGCTTCACAGTGCAGGCCCTTGTAATATCAAATAAAAGACGTTCAGCTTACAGCGATGTGGAACTCACAGGAGCCTAAGTGAGTGGACTCTGCTCTGAAAAGGCAGAAGGTGACTGTCTAATCGTAGCAAATGAGTAAAGGAAAACATGCAAGCATCCATGGTGGTCCTTTCACCCTTTAATGTTGTTTCCTAACAGGACAGGGCTCACACAGGTCAGATTTTGTAGAGAGGAAGCAGAGGACAGGGAATGTTAGAGCTATGCAGAGGAGGGGCAGAGGCTAGAACATCTGGGGGCCATCCATGGCGCTGCAGCAGATTTATTCCTCACCGAGCCTGCTGCTGTATTATTTACCCCTTCCAGAAAATGGAGATGAAGTGCTCCCTTATTATACGTTACCAGGGGAAGCTCCACACATTAATGTAAAATATTTTGAAAATGTCACATAAAATCTATTATACAAAGGCAAGATGTTACCAATGATTTTTCGTTAGCAGTATGTACCAGAGGGGAATTGGCTCTAACAGAAAGGGAACTGTAGTTTCTAGCCCCCCTTGCTGGACAACCAATGTAAAAACATCAATTTCTCCGTCTTCCAGCTGCACAGCAGATGTTTGTGGGAGAGGAGGTTGAGGTAGTGCAACTGGTCTGCTCAGCCAAAGGAATTCCTTTCCAACTCCCTTCAAGAGACCTCCTCAGGGCCCCATTTCAGCTGGGGTATTGAGATGGAGGACGTCCCAATTTCCCTTCTAAGTGAAGAAAAAATGATAAAGTTCATTGAAATACAATCTATTCTGTATCCCCCACTACACACACACACACACACACACACACACACACACACACACACACACACAAGTGTGCCATGCCATTTTTATAGTTTGCCTGTGAAATTTTATCACATTCTGGAAAGCCACCTCTACTGGAGTGGCAGCTTCAGTAGATAAGAGAGACAGGGTTGGAAGGCAGTCACACGAAGCCCAAACAGCAAGGCATATTTACACCAGCAGATTGCAATTACGGTAGTGGAAATGTATGGCTCTGACTTCGGGCTTTAATACCACACGTGACCCTAAGAGAAGTACCATCCAATCTTTCGTAATGACGCAGACACACTGGGAAAAGAGACGAATGTGGGGTGCTTCCAGTGGAACTATCCTCTCCTCTCTGCTACCTTCTCGCACGTCTGAAGGAGGTTAGTGAACCAAACCTTTGAAGGACATTTTGAAGGCGGCAGATGCAGCTTGAATGTTGGTCTGTTGTTTTTTAATGGACTTGTCAGCCGCCATTCTCATTTGCAATAGAATTCCTTTTCTCCTTCACCCTTTCTCCAGTTTGCGTTTTCCCAGTGCTGTGCCAATGCTGAATAATTTACAAGGGCAGAAAAAGAAAACTGTCACTATCACAGTCCCCCGGCTCTCCACTCACTCATCTGTCACATGGTCAAATGTCACTGGTGCCATTATTTGTGAGGGGTGAGATTAACGCCAAGTAGCTACTTGCCCCCTTCCTTTATCTATTGTTAATGGTACTGAACTCCAATGTATTTTTCTTTAAAGAGCTGGTTGCCATTTCTGCAACAAATGTCCCACCTAAGGACGTCCAAATAACCGACCTCCGCCTTCCATCTTACCCTTTCATCTGGCTTCATCTGTTTCTTCTTATCTGGCATTTCCACCCACAGCACAAAAATACAAATCTAGTTAGAACTGTATTCAGAAGAAATGCCAGCCTTCAAAGCAGTCTTGTCGATTCTGTTCCGTATTAAGAAAGGGGGTGGGGGAGGTTATCCTGGTTGTAATAATAAAGAGTCACAGTGAATCACAGAAGGAGCCAACAAAAGATCGCTGGCACACAGATGGCACTACACAGAAGGGAAATCAGAGGCACCGCTCTCTGAGGAATTACGGAAGTACAGAAATGCAAGGATCAACTTTTTTTTTTCTTATCAAGATGGTAAAATACCAATATCAATTATGTAAAAAAAATAGGGAAAAAGGGCAAACCTAACAAATATCTAATTTGAGTGTAACAGAAAATAGATGCCATCTAATCAGTTGTTGACATCGATCCCTGAAAATATAAGGCTACTTTCTATACAGGAAGTAGTCCCGTGACTGACTAAAGGCAAGGGCCCTGCAGAGGATTCACTCTCCCAT
The DNA here is from genome assembly GCF_021556685.1 of Rattus norvegicus. NCBI lineage: Eukaryota > Metazoa > Chordata > Mammalia > Rodentia > Muridae > Rattus > Rattus norvegicus. The sequence goes on along the minus strand of NC_141538.1, from coordinate 31,453,784 downwards.
GTTTCTATTTTTCAGTTGTGAAACACGAACGCGCAGACATAGGTGTGTTAGCTAGTGTCTGTCCATATTAACTAAGTGCTTGAGATGCCCTTTAAATCTTAGCCTGTGTGAAGTTGGCTCCTGTTGTAGCTTCATTGTACAAGTGTAGAACCAAGGTGCAAAATGTTAATCAGCTTACCCAAATGGGTCAAGTAAGTGTGTATGAGGTGGCGGGGAGAGGTGGTGACAGTATACCATAGGGCTAGAACAGGACAGATGAAAAAGCTTACTGTCAAAAATGTATACTCACACAATCCTAAAAAATGGAGAGTAGACAGAAAATTTTTAATTTACTGATATGAGCGCAGGTCAGGATAACAGCCTCACAGAGATTGTACCATTTGTTTCTGCCTCTCCTCGTTTGAGTGCCAATTGACTGAATTAAATGCTTAAGAATTAACTTGCTCCTGGCCTGTTGCGGGAGCTAATTTGAAGTGACTAGAATTTATTTGCTTCCTGCTCTTGTTCATGACATATGATCAGATCGTGGCTCTGGTTAATTAGCAGGTAAGTTAGAGGCACAGGTTAGCCTGTCCGGTGTTGTCTTCTCACCCTTCAGTGTTTCTTTGTGTTTGCTTTGGGGGAAGCCCTGCTAGCTTATCTCTTGTGATACTTTAGAAGGGCAGATGAAACACAGCAGCTCTGATTTCATTTGCTGCCTTAGAAGGGCAGCAAGGAATTGAGGAGATCCGTTATCTTATTCAGTGGCAGCAGATAAGTGCTCTCAGAGCTACAAAAGCAAAATCCCCAAGGAACCTGCAATAAAGACACTTGGGTCATCTTCTGGAGAGACCTAAACGGAAATTCACAGGCTGTTTTTGTGAGCGCTTAAAATGACCTGCAGAATCCAGCCTGACCTTGAACACACAGATCACTTTTTTCCAAATGTCAAATAAAAACTTGAAATTTCAAAGTAAAGCTCCGGAACTGTCTACCTTTTTGTTGCAGGAATAGAGACTGATGGTTATGCCATCATTTGAGATGTTATCTGCCTGAGCAAAGATATGCTGAGTGAAAAAGGACCCTGTGGTGAATAGATTCAGCCCACAGATGATCGTTTGTTCCAGCTGGTGCCTCTGGTGACACAATGTCATCAAATTCGATGGGAAACTCTTACCTAAGGGTGAGCTTAGGTTGAGCTGCTGTAAAAAAACAAAGATTTTCCTTAAGCATATTCATAAATGTAGATGCTCTCAGGGAGAAAACCAAGCCCATCCTTGCAGAGCCACCTACTGAAACAGAGTGCAGTCTTGTGTGAACCTCAGCTCCACGAACTTCCAAGGGACGCAACCAACGACATGGTGCTGATGTAGTCTCCAAAAACAGTGCATCACATTATTTTGCTGCTCAAAAAAACTGGACATCTCATTTATCCAGTAAGAACACTTGACTTAGCACATAGCAAGGACTTAGTACAAAAGAAACCCAAGGGCACTGAGTACACTGAACACTGAATGGGGCCCATAAGGTTTTGCTTCAATTTCCAAAATTATGTGTGTGTCTGTGCCTGTCTGTCTGTCTGTCTGCTTGTCTGTCTATGTTCATATTTGTATCCACACAAGTAGAGACTGGAGGCTAAACATCATGTGTCCTCCTTGGTCACCCTTCCCCACCTTATTTTTTATGACAGAGTCTCTCACTAAGCATTGAGATCACTGACTGAGCTAGACTGGCCTGACAGCGAATTCCAGGGTTTTACCTGTCATTTTCCTCCAGGATTAAAGTAACATTTTACCACATGGACTTTTGAAATGGGTGGTGGATGTCTCAACTCGGGGTCTAATGCTTGCATAGCAAGTGTTTCACTGACGCAAGACACATCTCCAGACCTCTGATTTCCAAAAGTTCTGAGGCCATGCCTTCTGATGAGATTCTCTAAAATTCTTCATGGAAATAGCCTTTGTAAAAAAAAAAAAGCCAATAAACATGCACGAATAGAAAGTCAATTACTTGAAGAGAAATATATAGAAATCTTTATTGATTGTCATTGTAGATGATTCAATGCCAGGCTTATTGATCTCATTAATCCTATGAAGCCCAAAGTTTGCATCAAAAGCTCTTTACCCTTTTTATCTGAAAATATTTAGTAAAACGTAAATATATGGGGTTGGGGATTTAGCTCACTGGTAGAGCGCCTGCCTAGGAAGTGCAAGGCCCTGGGTTCAGTCCCCAGCTCCGAAAAAAAAAGAAAAAAAAAACGTAAATATATTTGTCCATTTCTTCATTTTGTCTAGTTTCTAAGAAGTGGCTTTCAAAAACAGTTATTACATGCAGAATGTTATAGCTAGATCGAAGTTATTATGGAAAATAACTGACTAAATGCATTAGATAGGTTTAGTTTTCTTGTTGCTTTGTTTTTTTCTTAGCAAGAACTGGGTTACTTGTCTATGAACCATGTAATCAAGGGTATCATTTTTCAAAAAGAAACATAACTCTGTCTATAGCTGTATCTACTTTAAGAGAATTTTTAAATAGCCTAGCATTTTCATATAGTAATGAATGTGGCTTGTTAAGCCTTAAATGTATTATTCATGGGAACAAACAAAAGAATGCAAATTTAATAGGATACCATTACTCATTATATAGAATCATATAATTCATACTTTATATGAACTCATATAAACACATGATGCAATTCATATTTAATTTCTTTATTCAGATAACAAAAACTTAGGAGCTTACTCAGTTGTACATTTTTGATCAAAGAAAAACTTCATAAAAATCATTTCTTACAGGTAATGCCAATTATCACTATAATATAATTTCCAAATAATGGAATCTAAGACTTAGCAGAATACTTATAAAATGGTCTGCTCTATGGGATCAATGTTTCTGTCATCTGCAAATTCATACTTTGAAACTTAGCTCCTATGCAATGGTATTAGAGGAGTCTTCTCAATATGACAAGTCATTAGGATGGAGTTCTTGTGAAGGATATCACACCCTTGTAAAAAATAAGTCTGGGTAGCTCATCAGCCCTTTCAAGCCTCCTCTATGTGGATGCAACAAAAGGCATCTTCTAGGAAACAAAGTGTGACCTCTTCCTAGACTTTGAATCTACTGCTATTTTCTTCTTAGACTGATTTTTCCACTTTCAACAATGGTCGCACATTTTGCTAGCATCATAAGCTTATAAAACACACGAGTGTTTACATTGATCCACAAATTATAAACATTGATTTTGTACTTTGTTCTTAGTGTAACCCACATGTTATTTAACTAAGATTTGATCGCAAGTATTTTGTTCTGCTGACACATGTGTATGGATATCTATATTGAGAGATGTAATTATGCGTTAGTAGGAACTACTATCGCTTTGGTTCTAATTCTAAAATCACTCCCAGAAGAATTTTATTAGCTGTACAACCCAGAAGTACAAATATAACTCCTGAAGTTTCCAGACATGTAAATAATATACACATTTAAAGGTTGTAGGGTATGATTACCAGCAAGATAGACCATAGCACTTGTGCAAAAGCAAACATGTCGATCAGTGGAATCAGATCGTGGACTCAGATATAAGTTCACAGAACTACAGCCTTCATATTTTTGACAACAATGGCCAAAATACAAACATGTACAGTTAAAGTATGTTATTTGTCTTATAAAAGGCTGATGGCTTTCAATTATTGTCACAATAGAACATGGGTGTTATTCAAGAAGGTGGATTAACATGGAGAACGAAACCATATATACTCTTGGTAAGAGAAATTACATGACATACTGATTATTTAAATGTTGTTTTAAGAAACTGCTTAAAAGATTACAGTAGTCACAAGTCAGCAAAGACCTTTGTAAGCCTTGCCAATGATGACTGGATGAATTAGTGAGAGTGAACACTTTATTGTACTAAAGAATTTCCTTTGTCTGATTAGGAGAGCAGATACTGTGAGCTTCTAAAAGAAAAATTTCTTTCTAAACAGATGGAAATCATTTAAATAAGAACAGCAAGAACCGCACAGACAGAAGAGCAATGGCTTCTGATATTATCATATGAAAGTACTGTCTAGGTCATATGACTAACAGTTCAGCATGTTAGAACCAAGCAAGCCAGCTCCGGTGGCCCATATTTTAAAAGGCCATTGCTGAATATTTCACACTGACCAGGTGTGGGGTTCTGAAACCTTCCTAGTTTTCATTGAGTATTTTTAGGCCATTGCCAGGATTGGGGTTATCGCCTTACTTCATATACTGCCTCTTTTGGAAAACCTTAAATAACCACATCGATGCTAATCTCCACAGTTTGACGAAGCAGATGCAGCACATGTGTATCAAATGAGCACCATGTGTTCAAGTTTTCAACACAACCTCTTTCTTTAACCAGGATTATCATTAAGAGTGTAGCTAGCCCTGCAAAACGTGTGTGTGTGTGTGTGTGTGTGTGTGTGTGTGTGTGTGTGTGTGTGTGTGTGTAATAGGGATGTATTAAGATAGCTTTCATTGCAACAGACCAAAAAGCAAGTCCATTTAACTTTTTAAAGGGGGATGTTTATAATTAATTCAGAGAAATGCATAATAAGGCTAGACCAGGGAACTGAAAATTCCACCCTGAACTGAAGCAGATTTTTCTCCGCAATTCTGCCATTACTTGAGTTTTGTTTAAAAAAATTTTTTAAATGAACCTTTTGCCTGTGACCATGACAGAATTTCTAACAATTTTGAAAATGACCCTAAACCTACTTCATATTTAACTCTGTATTTATTTGAAGTGGTTCTGAGCATATTTGTTAACAATGAAGGTCACCTGCTATCTACTCCAATGTACTAGATGAGCAAAGATGATTTTCCATGCTCATTACTTTCCAACTTTGAACGTGCTACTCATGTCAAAAACTACGTTGAGCATCGAGGCAATGACAAAAGCCAGGTAGAAAGCTTAACTTCCAGGAGTCTTCCACCCAATCAGAAGTACGGAAGAGAAAGGGAACAATTTATCCCATTTTTTTAAATACTAGGTATCTCTACGGCTATGTTACAAAACATCAAAAACACAGTAGCTCTGAACAACACAGTTTTTGTCCATTTCAAAATTCCTGTGGGCCAGAAACATGAGTGGCTTAGGTGATTTTGGCTTAGCGTCTCTGGCAACACTGTAAGCAAGATGGTGACCAAGAGCTATGATAATGGAAGCGTGCACTAGAAATTAAGAATTTGCATCCCAGACGGCATTTCACATAGCTTCTGTATGGAGACTCCAGTTACTTATCCCAGAAGAACTTCCTAAGAATGAACGTCTTCATGCCATGGAAGGACCTTTCTTAGAGCAAGCAATTCAAGACAAAGTGAGAGGGAAATTACAATGCCTTCTATGATTTAATCTTGAAAATAATTCATAGACTAAGTAGTCACCATATATTAAGGCAGGGTAAAAAAGTTGTAAAATTACGAACAGTTTTTAAAACCATGATAAAGAAATATTAGGAAAACAATGAGTGCTATATTTTTTATCCAGTGTGGGAGAATCTAAGCAGACTTCCCAAACCTGTTGTCATATACTTATCACCAACCCAAATTAACTCACTGATTCACCAAGTTACACTACTTCATTCCTGCACAAATCCCAGGGAATGAGGGAAAGACAGACAGCAGAGAACACAGACAGAATGCTCTGGTGTGGTGTCCCGAGTTCTCCGGAGAAAGAGCAGCACACTGGAAGATTAGTGTGTTTATTATATAAACTTGAAATGGGAGTCAGGGCTATTGCATACAGCTGAACAAAGAGGTGTGGCTATTACATACAAATAAACAAGAAGGAAAGGATTAGAGTGTACATCTGGATCAAGGAGACAGGCTCAACTAATCTTGGTAGATGGAATCTCTGTGGGAGAGCAGGCCTCAGGCTGTAAATATGCAATGGGAGAAAGCTATGGCGGATATTTTCTGCAAACACTGTCACAATCTACACTTGAACCAGATGAAGGTTTTGCTATGTCTCTGAGCCTGACCTCAGAGAGACAGCTGTGCCATTCCACCATGAGTCTGTGGTTCTAGGGTCCTTGACATGGTCAAGCATGTCAACAGCACACACTTACTCAGGAATTCACACATGGGCTTTGCCTGTTCCCTATATTAGACTTGGATGGAATAATTCTTTCATCTGTGATAGGTGGCCTATCTAGATTGAATAGATATTTGTCCACATCTTGCCCATAGTAATCACATGACAGCACCATAAGCAAAAGTAGAAGAGCCATGAACATAATTCAAGTAAGAAAGTGTGGTGAACTAACTAAGTAGCATCTTGCTCAAGCCATGTAGTTGTCAGTGTTAGGGTGTCCTTTCACCTTACATATGCCATTTCTTGAGCACAGTGAACCATTGATTATAAAACACATCTTAAATTGAGAAGTGTGAAGGCATGAAACAAAGGTGCACGCTAACACCAATGAAATTAGTGCTATCAATAAACCTTTTCATGGGGAAAAGGAGTGTGAAGTTTAAAGCTAGACAGGTAATGTGGTCTGGAGAACAAGACTGTTCAGAACTATATACATTCAGACTTTAACCACACGTCACTGAAAAGTCCTGGAGTTGGGAAACTGCTAGCGCCTATCAGATTCGAATTTTAGAAAGATCATGACTTTTCAGTGAATAAAATTAACTGAGGGACCACAAGGATACCAGTTATGCATTGACTTATAAAAAACCCGAAGCAGGTCAGAGCAGACTTTGAGCAACAGTTATTGACAATCAATGAATCATAGAGATATTGAATAAAAAATATCAACCACAGAGAGAGTGATTAATTGGATATGGGGATGAAATAAAGGAGAGTGGGCTCTCTTCTGCTAAAGCACTGAAGTGCTATAAATTTCACACAATGACAATATGTAAAGTTTTAATACCACTCTGATTGTTATTAATTACTGTTATTGGCATCATTATTCTTATCACTTCATACTTTATTACCTTGCTGGGACTAGCTGAATTCACATTATTTAGGGAGACACCATGATATAGTAAAAAACGACAGGAGCATGGAGGACAAAAGAGAAATGGCTTGCTGCTATTCTGTGGGAGCAAGTGAACTTGGCCCAGACTCGGGGCCTCTCTGAGAATGGTTTCTTACTTCAACTGAAACTGAAGGCAGCAATTGCTTCCTCTGACGGTAGAACAAGGAACATTTATGTTAAATGTGTGAGCTGGTGACTCAGTGTCTGACATAGTCGGTGCTCAATTAATGGTTGCTATTATTTTTACATTCATATAGCACTTAATTTGACAAGCCAAATGACCTTTAAGTTGGTTATTTTTCATAGTAATTTTATGAAATAATGGAGGAGATAATGAAAATGGATGGAAGCCATTAAGGCAGGTGAGGGATAAAAGGTTCAAGAGTTTGCTTATGCTCTAGTCTTTAAAAGTTATTACACATAAATGGATATATATGTAATATAGATATATATGTGTGTATAAGTATATCTGAGTGTATGTGTGTGTGTGTGTTGAAAAAAGCTTATGTGCAGGATGTCCTGCCAACTGGTAAGGAATAATTTTTCAAAGAATGCCACACTCTTATTTTTTTCCGAAATAAGCAGGTCATTAATGATAATTTCATGAATTCATTAAGATGAGGTTTCATTGTTACATTTTAAAAACACTGGGCTTTGTTAAAGCAATTTCTTTTCTGCAGGATTTACCAAAGCTTTAAATATTCTGGAGTGTGCAATAAATCTACAGGGAATAAGATAGTGTGTCTTCCAAACTTATTTGATAATAGAATTCTTTTGAGACTAGTTTCTGCAGAACATGAGTTTGGGAATTTTGTAACAACGGTATTTTTTTAAATATGTGTAACTTATATGCATTCCATCTCTACCCTACTTTAGAAGTAACAGCCATATCTGAAAGACATAATGAAAAGACTCTTTCATTATGACACAGGAAGAGAAAACCACATAAATGCCCAAATCTAAATCATTTTAAATTTTTATTTCTTGACATTGTCAGAAAAAAGAAACAATAAAATTCTCAGAGAGGTAGATCTTTTTCATTTTATCTTTATGACTATGTAGCATAAGAGAAATAATTTCTATGAATAATATATCCTGCAAATATACTTAGCCCTTTGGAAGCCCGAAAAATATCAAAAACAATTAACAGATACCTTTAAAACTGAATTCTTTCTATTAACCTATTTATTTGAAACATAACTAGGCATATAAATTTATAAAGCATTGCTATTTATTAGAATACAACAAAAATTGGGTTAAGCTGAGCAATAATATCTCAGGAATAAAATAATTAATTATAGCTTGGATTATAAAAGGAAGCCAAAATAAATCAATGGTTGGCCATTAAAGTTCATTTTCAATTAGTTCTGCTATTGACATCAAATCTAATACTGATGCTTCTGAAAGGATTGAAATAGCTAGCCTACGTGGGACTCCATACGTCCCCTCTCCATAATAACTCAGAGGTGGACTTATTTTCTTCCATTAATCTCATTAACAAGGCAGGATGAACTTAATTTTGATTGTTGAAATTTTACTGCTTGATTTTCTAGATTGGTCTGTGCTTTTAGTCACCTATCAGGAATCATATTTGTGATTTGGATATCTAAATGTCTTGCCAGAATATTTTGAACTGATGATTCTTTTGTACATTTTATGGAATTGATTTTGCGTTCCAGAAACAGAATTGTAATGAACTTTCCATTGCTCCAGAGAGAAGCCTCGTTGTGCAGTAAACGGTGTACATGTAGCCAGAAAAAGAACAGCTCCATATCACCTAACCACCTTTTGT